>NW_009225189.1:0-40715 GCF_000690835.1 Fulmarus glacialis
GGAAGAAGTCAGATGCTGATACCATTCTGGAGTCCACATCCGGGTCTCCCAAGCGGTTTCATCCCAAAGTGCCCTCTCTGATCACTGATGCTCCCAGAATGGAACTTTCCCTGCATTGTTCTAGGACCGAAGCAGGGAATTGCAAGCTATATGGATGTGACAAGGAGATGAGACTTTCCAATATGCCCCCCAATGGAAAATTTTTTTAGATACGTTTTTAGGAATTCCCCTTACTCATTGCACAAATTTCGCTTGGGGTGAGACGGAATGTTTATAGCAAGTGGTAAATATCTTCCTCATTACCTAATTAAGCCTTTTGTTGTTGTTGTTTCTCCCTTGGAATAAATACCCTATTAGTCTTCAGTGTGTTGATTGGTAGTTCAAATCCAGCTGAGGTCTGTCATGACTCAGACTTTTATTTCCATGACTGTGCAGTGTTGGATTTAACTCATTTCCTACCAAAAAGGTACCAGTGTAATAGACATAGTCTTCTCAGTTTTCACCCCTTTTATGACGTGGGGGTTTTGTTGAGACCAAAAGCAAGGTCCTGTCTTTTCCAAAAATGTTGCAGTGCAGTAATGAGAGAGAAAAATCTCACTTTTCCATTACTGCGTAGGTGGATGATGCACATTTGGCCTCAGTCCCCATTTGAATGACAAGGCTTGCTGGCAACGGAAAGGGGAGGAAGAGAGGGATCAACACCAGGCTCAGTACAACACCTTTGCATTGTTTCCTACAGTTGCTCCTACTCACACAAGCGTGTTGACCCCGGTGACCAGACAAAAAGCCTCCACATTTACACTGGCTTTTGCTGAGGAAGACAGTCATGTGGTCTATTCCATCTGATTTTGGGGTTGAGTCAGTGAGGGTTTAGTTGACATTTTTCAACTCATGCCTTGTAATTATGTTTCTAATGGTGTGCAGGGACCTCAAGATGCGACAGGCCTATTTTTAGGAATCTAAAATAAAAGAAAACAAACAAACTCAGCACATTAGGAAAAAAAAAAAAAAAAAAGGAAAAAGAAAAAGCAGGGCTGGCAAGGCAGTGTGGGAGAAATTGGCTCTGCCCGTAACTTGGCTCTAGCTATTCTGGGTCCGGTTGTGCCATGCTTTCCTCACGGGGAATACAGCTGGCTCAGACAACCTTCCCAGAGGAGTCAAGGAAACCACTTGTAAACACTCAAAACAGGTTTGCAGAATGCCTCCTTTCCCTACTGCCGCCGCACACACATCACCCCCCAAACCAGTGATTGTAACGCACTAAGTAATCTAAGAGCTCAAATGGGATCTGAGCTGGTATTTGACACTGCTGAAATTTTTTCAGGTTGAAGCTCAGGTAGAGATTGCAGTGGGGCATTTAAGGGCAGAAAGCTTCACTGGCAGCAGAATCAGAAAATTTTGGTTTTGTGGTAGCTGGGAAATGAGAGATAGGGACAGACCACTTCGGTGCATGTTCTACGCTGATTGCAAAACAGGCATCTTGAAATAAGGGCTCTGCTTAACAAAGATTACTGGAAACTTTTTGGACGTAGAAAACAGTTGAGATACATGAAGAAATGAAATTAAATACCCCTGGGAAATGTGCTTTTCACTCTCCCTTTTTATTTTTTCCAAAAATGGTTCTATTTCGTAGAAATGTTTATGATTTTCTGGAGGGGGATGGAAGTAAGACTGTTTTTCCTTGGCAATTTGCAACAATGTTTTTTCTCAGCAACTCTAATTACAATCAGCTGAGTTTGGGCTTGAGTTTACTCAAACATGCAGCCCCATTTTTTAATGACATTTGCCAGGTTTCCAGTACTGCAATACACAAATTTCTTCAAAGGTTAAAATTTGCATTAAACGCAGGCACAGTTTGAAACAGGCGTTTCTGAAAGAGAAACAGGCGTATTCAGGGGGATCTCACACACAGAGAAACATCTAAGAAACCTAAGTTTTAAGATGATCCCAGAATTATTGAGAAATAATGCTACAAGCACCCTAAACACAATGCTTCAACCACTAATAATAATTTTTGTGTTATAAAAGTTACAATACAAAATACAGTGGGAACAATGCTCATATGACATGCAGTAATGTCCGTAACTGTAAGGCAATTTTTGCATCTGTAAGACTGCAGGAAATACGAAGTCTTGAAGACAGTCATCTACAGAGTCCAAGAGACTCCCAGCTAAACTGTTATTGACTGTCAAGGGATATAGGCTCCCTGATGACCTAGACACTTTAAAAATATGCAAAAGGCCTGGAGATCCTCTGCATGGATCTTTTTATTTCTCTGTAAAGCCTTCCTGCAAGTAACTCTGATGTCCAACCAGCCAGGCAAGGCATCTCACTTAAAACCCGGACTGCACCACGTTGCCTTGCCCCGTGTCCTGCTTTGTGGTCTGGATGCCATCTCACTAAACCCAGTGGAACCACAGGAAGTAAGAACTGATACCAAAATGTGGAAGGGGCAGTTACATCTAGCTGAAGGGCTGACAGTAACATTCCTACCCATGTAAAATGCACTGGGAGGTGCTACTTGAGCTCTGCTGTCAGGTATCTAAGAGGCTGCTGCACCATGTAACATGGGCGTCTCTTTGCCAGTATCCTGTCCCTAACAATTGCCAAAAAAAAAGGAAAAGAGAAGGTAATTGTCCCATGAGGGTCAATACCAAAATCAGACCTTTTTGCAGGCTTGGACCGTTGAGGAGGCTCCCAGATGGCCGAGTGTCTCATCTGGCCGTCTGAAACGCTTGTTATTTCAGCAACAGCCAAGAGCTGTGTGCTTCAAAAGGAAGCCCAAGGAACAAGTCAGGATGCTGTCTGTCAGCTGCACAGTTGTTCCAGCTATTTTGTTTGAGCTGTTTTCCTGGGATAAATGTATGTCGCCTCAACCTCACGGTGTCCATGTTTCGCCAGGGCTGCGTGCACGCACAGTGAGGGGCATGTGCTGCTCTCAGCCAGGGTGTTTTTCCTCCTCTCCCTGTCTCTGTTTAACTTTTAAGCCCTGTTTGCTCACTTTGCTAGTCAAAACAGGGCTTTATTTTTCTTCTCTAGGATGTGCAGGGCTAGTGCAAGTAGTTAAGAGAAGCAAGCTGTCCTCCTTCCCCAACATCAATAATCTCCTTGCCAATGATAATTATTCTACATGGGAGTTTTTCTCTTATCTGCTGATGCATGTGAGGGGTGGTGGTGTTAGTGATGGGATATGCCGCCTCTTGATGTTTTGTGGCTTTGCTTAAATGTCACATTTTGACCTACAAGATTAGCAAAAGGATTCTTTGTGTTTGTCTGCAAATCTGCTGGCAGCTGCCCCTTCAGCATGTGGCGTGGGACTGGCACACACCTTGCAGCCTAATTTTTTACACACTGGCTGCATTTTTTTTACACCCATACCGCCCTTTACCTACAAAAGGGGTATTTCTTCTCCACCACCAAGTGAAGTTTCAACTTCCTATACAGAAATGCTTTTGCTTAGACTAGCCCACTAACCAGGACAGGAGCCCTAACGTAGCTACTCAGCAGAACATTCTCAGTAGCCCACTCTTTATCTGCAGTGTAACCTTGGGCTTGCGATTTGGTACATTTACTGGCTTCAGCCGTTGTTCAGAAGTGCTCAGAAAATGTACGATTAGGCAGCTGATGCTACTGGGAAGAAATAGGGCTTTCTTTCCCTTCCCTGGTTCCCTAGATGTCTGTCTCCTTCCCTTAACCTGTGTGTTACCACCTGTCACAGAGGTGACACAAAGATATCCTTCAAGATGAATGCATCCCTAGCTTTGATGGGGAACCTGAAGGAACTTTTTAAAGGACTTAGAGTGAGACTTGGCCCAGATTGGAGGACTTTATTAATTTAACTTGATTTTACCAAATTCCAGGGGGCTTGGAGGCTAGATTCATTTTCTAAATTACTTTGCAAATAGGACATCAATGGGGAATTCAGTCACATCTACCAGCTCAACAGGAAACAAGATTCTTATCTGTGGAGCAATCCCCGGTCATTTTATTCTCCTAATGTCCATGAAAATAATCAAGCTACTTTATTCAGCTTTACTCCGCCTTCTGCAAGGCTGCCAGTCTAACCACTTTGCAGCAGCACTGCCAGTTCAGCATTGCCCATGGCAACGGGGCTGTACCTCTTCAGAGAGAAAGCAGGATGGCTAGAGGTTGTGATTGTAAAGAATCTAAGTTGCTCCTGAGATCCAGAAGGTTTCTGGTATATATATATATATATATATCTCACCTCTTAATCTCTTTGGTATACCAACCCTGTTTCAGCAACATTTTCTGTCGTGGTTATTAAGTTTCTTTCTATAGCTTTGGGGTTTTTTTCCAGCTGATCAATGACAGATTGAACAGGGAGGCTGCAGACAATGTACAGAATGGTCTGCTTGCTTCACAGATGGCCAAAGCAGAGCAGGAATTTGAACAGAAATCAAAACTCCATCCTACCATGGGGAGCTTTATGTCTGGCTGGGCACAACCCTGAATGATAAACAGTTTATATCAGTGATGATAATGGTGAAGTTCATGCTAACAGGCTGGGACGATGGCAAACGTTCGCCCTTGTACATGAAATACCAGCACTGTCGCTTTCCCCATTGATGTTACATACTGCTTTCTCTAGATACCACCCTCACAGACTGGTGCTTCCCTCAGACCTCACTGGTAGATGGGACAAGGGTAGCAGATGATGTCCCCTTTCTCCGGCCATGCATGGGGGGCTGTTGGGAGACCCTTGGTTTGTAATAGATGTCAGTTATGATTGCCGGTGGGCTCATACTTCCTCGGTCTAACACTCAAACCAGGTAGTACGGGCAGTTCCCTCTAGATACCTCTGTCCCTTAGCAATTCTCCTTCCCTTCAGCACAACAGGTAAATGTGCCTTACTTTGATTTGGCTGTGGGGCAGAGATCCAAGGGAGATCTTTGATTTATTTTGTCTCTGCTCAGGAGTGGTGGCACTGATTTCCTGCCTGGTCTCTCCTCTGAGCCCTTTCCTCTACCAAGAAGAACCCTCCCACCCTCTCCCCAGCCACATTTTTTTTGCTTTCCAGCAAAGCTTGTTCATAGCAGATCTGTAACTAAACCCAAACTGATCCCCTTCTGGCTCTTGAAACCCTTCTCTGCTCTCTTGGTCCAAGGTTTGTGTACACAGGCTGGCTTGGCCCTGAGTAAATACAGCAACGTGGTATTTTCTTGCTGCTCTCAGGTCAAGAAAGCAAGGTGGGAAAGGCAGAATAATATGTTTCTCTCACCTCCTTCACCAGTATCTGAACATTTTGCAAGCACTTACCTGCTACACAGTAAGCCGCTGACATCCGCTGTGTCTGTTTTTCTCTTCCCCCCCCCACCCCAAGTTCTCTCAGCTCATTAAAATCTTCAATTCGTTGGGTCCTGAGAAGTTCCCCCTCGTCGAGCAAACGTTCTTCCCAAGCCATAAGCAGATGGTGAGTACCTTTGCTTTCTTGTGACTATAGGGTGGATGGGGGAGAATCAACGAATGTGGGTTGGGCACAAGACATGGCAGTGGGAATGCTGGGAAGAGTCTCAGTTCTACTTCCCGAGAATTACTAGCTAAAAGAAATACGCAAAAAGCAGTGCTCGGGAACCTCTTTCTCTTCTTGCCCAACTGTCCCCCAGGTCATGTATGGACCCTGAAAAAGTGAAAAATTAGAACAGGCTCAACACCAAAACAAAAATCCGTTGTAAAATCTAATCAACAAAATCTCATCCCTTAGAGTACGGAATCACTTTATTCAGATAAAGTGGATTTTTTCCCCTCCTGGAATTGTTGAAAATACGTTGATGATTTGGGACATGGGCCATAAGAGATGTTTGTTTTATAGTGTCAGTTTGCTTGGTCTGTCACGTGGTTGCCATCCATGAAACATTTACCAGCCTGACTAGGTACTCAAAGCAAATTGGAGTTCTTCAAAAAGATGTTGTTTCAGCTTGTAACGTTTCCTTTGCACAGTGGCTCTGGGGTCTAGTCTTCCTGTCAACAACTAAACACTCAGTGCCCTGTGTGGCTACTGGGCACTGTACCAAACTCTTAGGGCACCTTCCAAAGAGATCTGCGTAGGTGCTTTTAGTCCTGGAGTACATGGCAAAGCAAGTGGCTTTGTTTAAAACTATTCATGTCTGTTGTTTTCCCTGGGTTAAAAGGGTGGTAAGTCCTTCATGAATTTTGGCTCCCAGCTTACGTCTGTGAATTAGTGGCTCTTCTTACCTGGCTGAGGCTTTGATGAGACCCTGTGTGAACCATGACCCCCCCATGTGAGCCATTGGCTGGCTGAGCTTATTTCCCACACTCGATTGTGAACTCAAGCAGCATTGGCAGCCTGAAGACTAGGATTGTCGAGATGTCAAACTAGGGCTCAAAAACATCCAAACCCCTCTTTTCTCACACACTTGTTGCAACACTGAGGGCCAACCACAATGCATAATAGGGTGTAGGATATAGGCACCTAGCGGGAGCTTCAAAATTCAAAAGGAAGCCTCATTTAGATTCTTGTGAAAAATCCCACTGGTGCTTGCTAAGTACCTGAATACCTTGAAATGCCAGTCCTTCATCTCTCTGTTCTCTACCTGTGCTGTGTGGACAACAGCACTTGATACTTCACAGGAACGTCATGGAGGTAAGTACAGTCATGAGTGCTGTGAAGCACTTGAGTAATGCAGTGGTAAGAGTTGTAGTATCATTTATGACATAAAGAAATGGACAGTCCTTAAACACTATGTGACAGTTTGTTGCAGCCTTTTAAGACAAATTAGTTGATAGATCCTGTTGCATTTAATTCCCGCTGATTTATAAAGAGGGTTTTGTGACACCTGTAATGCTTCAGGACAGCTGTGAGTTTGTGTGACCATCACTTCAGGAATGGTATCTTTGGAAGACTTGATTAAGGTTTTCATTGCAAATATGTTAGCCAGCACTTTTAGCATTATTTTCTTGTCTGGAAATCTGATTCTTGATTCCTCAGCATGTAAATGCATTTGTTACCAGCACAGTAGTTTGGTTTAGCAGAGCACTGATCTTAATTTCACACATTTGTCCTCTTTATAACTGATCACCTACCGGGAGATGCTATTGCTTACTTGCAGATGCTATTGCTTACTTCCAAAAGAATACAGGAACCTTTTTAAACCGTGGCTAATCTCATGTGAACACAAACACTGGTGTTGATATGCAAGCTTGAGTAACCTGGTTTAAATCAGTCACTTTCCAAACATTTACACAAGCAACAATCCACTTGGGCATATTCAGGCCAGCCCTTTCCAGGTGGGGTGTCTGCCTCACAGAATGAATCTACGTAACTTCTCAAGATCTTTCTAGATGCATCTTCACAGCATCCTGGGCTGTGAAAGGCTGAGAGGGCAAGTGCTTAGGCCAAGCAAGCTCTGTTGCAGTCATCACTCCACCAAATACCTGTGAAAGTTGCTTGCCCACTGTGCATCAGCTTCTCCATGTGTCAGATAGGAATACAATGATCCCCCTTCCCCACTCTTTTCTTCCCTTTCCTGGAGGCATTTTCAAGCTGTACCCATTAGCACTTGTAAAATATGCTGTGGTCCTTTGATGGTTGAACCCCTGGAAGTGTTTATAACTAGTCTTATGGTTTTACCTCTTTGCAATGTGATATACTTTAAGCAATGAAGTTCTCACATAAGAGATCCTCATTCTCCTATGTCCAAAACTTTCCAAAGCTTACTTTTTAAACCTTTGGATTAAACATAGAACAGATTTAAAGATCTGTTTCATTCTTTCATCCCTGCAGAGAATAGAGATTTCCCTAAAGTAAAAGAGAGATTTTTGCGAGCTTTTTAATTTAGTTGAAAACTTTTTCTCTGAAGTTTCCTTCCCATGACAACAGGGCATTTTTAACCAGCCTTGAACAGTAAACATAAAGAGAGGACACCAGGCTCAGACATGTCACAGCAGAAAAGATCCGAAAGATGAATCTCTCTTCCCTTTGCCATGGGCATGTACCTTTCCACCCTCCCCGCAGTGATCAGTTTACTGGAAATAAGAGCAATCTGGCAACTGTTCTTCTAAGGCCCTACTGGTGCTACATGACAGCCATAATGACCGCCTTGTTCTGTAGTGACCCCCTATGGCCAGTTAACAAGTGGGATACATTAACTTCAAAAGGGATTTTTTGCGTCTTCTGGGCTTATGACCCCAATAACAATTCTTAGAGAGATCAGCTTCTTAAGAAGGGGGAGGGACTGCTGGAGGGATCTTTGCCAAAGAGCAAAAATTGCCAGAGGTGGAATATCTGCTTTGGGCCCAATAAAACAGTATCAAGAAAGGGAAGGAAATGAATAAATCCACTTGCAAATCCATTTGTGTACATTTGAAGTGGACAGAAACTAATATAAGTGAAGCAGAGACAGAATGTCTGTGATAGAAATAAAACCACTTTACTGTTTAGAATAAAAGGACACTATAAAAAGTGAACATTATGCAACATTACCTTAAAAGACAATATACATTCACTGAATATAAAATTTATAAATAACATGGAGGAAAACTGTAAACAGTGCTAGAAAATTTAGCAACAAATACATTCCTTCTGGACAAGATTTTTCACACTTGTTTGGTTCCCTCCCCAAGTTTCCATGACTATCAGGAACAGCAGAGTGGCTCTATGAAGGAAGGAAAGTGTCAGGAAGAATGAGAAGCCAGTACAGGCAAAGCAGCAGCAAATGTTTAGTGGATTTTAAAGATTTTTCTCAAGACTGTTAGCCCCAAAAGACACTTATTCTAAAAAAGACAAAGAGTTTTTGCAGTTCCCTAAATTTTGTTCTGCCTTTCCAAGCTATAAAATACATTGTAAGTGAGATATACTTTCAGAGACATCTGAAAGAATGGAAACTTGTTCCCATGGAGGCCTTTACTTCAGCCTTTACCGTAAAAAACACAACAGCATGTTTCCCATCACCCTGAGGTAGCTTTTCGCTCCAGCCAAGTATGAATGGGATACAGCGATATATTTAGATTTTAGAATAGTCCTATCTAAAGGACGATGTAACTCTTCAAAACATGGGAAATTTAGGCCTAAAATGGTAGTTTTGTGCCATATAGTGGAGGGGAGAAGCCTCCCACAACAGGACTTTATTCAAGGTACTCCATGCACACATCTCCTGCTCTCTACCCGCTCCATTTTGGAAAAGGAAAATTGAATCCAATCTTTCCCAAACCTTGAATATGTTTTTTCTTTTTTTTTTTTAATTTTAAAGGGGAAAAGACTCTCAAGCAAATAAGGAAAAATATCTATAAACAAGAAAACGAACAGCAACAGTCTAGAAGGGAGCTAGCATTTTAAAAAGTACTTTTAATAATGTTGGTGCATCTAAAGCATGGGGGCGGGGGGAAGCCCTCATCCTGTACACATGTTGTGCTCACATGAGCTGTGCCATTGACAGTTCCTCTGACCTTAGATTATGGGGTCAAGTGAGGAGCATGTCAGAGGTGACAGGAAGATATTTGTGCTGCTGCAAGCCATTGTATGCTCCATAGCCTAACATTTTGGGAGAACTTCACACCTGCCTCCTCACATCTCCATGCGTGGTGTTCCCGTATATTGCATGGCCTGCTGTAATGAGGGAGAGAGTTTTGTCCATTGGCAGGCAGAAGTGACTTAGCAAGACAGAAGAAAAGAGAGCAGATAGAAAGGAAGAAGTCTTTGAGCCTGATTTAGAGCCTGTTCAATCCATTTAATGGCTCCCTCCCGGTTCAAGGGAGCCTTCAGTCAGGTTCTTAATGCAAGCACAAGCTTAGCCCAAGAAATACATGTCCCTGATAGCATGCACAGAAACAAAATTAAGAAGCCTCCCAAAAGAAATGTATTTTTACTGGATTCTTCCCCCTCCTTTTGGCTCCACATTTTTAAAAGTCTTGACAACTCTTTCTTTACACAGCAAGGGGAAAGATTTGCTACCAAACCCCAACTCTTGCCGGTCTAGCTGTCTGCATCTCAGAAATATTTTACCATCTGCAATATAAAATGGGAATACGCTTCATTTTCTGGTAATGCATCTGCTGTTTTGTTGTTTACAAAGCATATAGCTACATTATATCCTACTTAGGGACACAAGTCCTCATAGCATTAGAACGCAAATATTTTCACGATAATTTGAGTGCAATACTGTGATGTCTCAGCTAGCTAAATGAATCAGTGACAGGTAAAATATGCAGAGCTGCAGTTTAATGAAATTTCAAATCAACACTTCACTGCATCAAGGGGCATTTTCATTTAGCCTTCCAAAGCCGTGACAAGTAGCTGCAGCTCAGAGACGTGAGCTTTGCAAAGTCGCCTTGAGCATGAGGAAGGCTGTCTCCAGCGATGCCGACTCCACACGATGTGAACAGTGAGGGTGGCGAGGCTGACTCCACTCTGCCCTCAGTGACTTTCAGAGATTTTGTCAGCCGTGCACAACTCAAACAGAGATTGCTCCACTGTGCCCAAAGCCCAACTCCGTTCTCTGCCAAAAGGGGCAACCTTCTGACTGACCACCTGATCCCATGATGGGTGCTGTGAAGCACCCTACTCTCCCTCTCATCTCCAACCCATAATTTAGGAGTAGTCACAGAGAAGAGGACTTCTGAAAAGTGTTCCAAGCCTGAATCACAGGAGAATCCAACAGACTTTCAGTGCGTTTTGTGCTGCGTTGCCACTCAGAGCAGCTGGAAAAAAAATACACAGCAGACCTAGGCACCTCTTACATCAACTCTTTGAAAATGCCCTTTAAAGCTCATGTTAAAAATGAAGCTACGTGCTTTTTGCTGCAACAATTCATCTAGTAAATGGGGCATTTCGGGGGATGTACGTCTGGCAGAGCTCTGGTAGCATGCGAGGAACGTAAATATGCATCAGGGCCCATCTCAGACACCCTTGCCATTTGGCAAAGAGGCCCCAAACAACACTCCAGCAATCGAGGTCACTGACTGTAAAATGCTGTATTGCCCCAGGTTAGAATCACTGCAACACTTTTTCCTGCTGGTGGCAGCTCTGCTTTCTAAGTGGAATGAACTGAAGATATATGGAAACTTAAGATAAATAATCATAATAATACAAAAATGAAGTTAAGCATAATCTTCTCCCTGCCCAAGCCCTCCCCATCCGAAACTCAGTCACCCATTTTGTCAGCACCCCTTCTTCACCATCATTAAAACTTAAAATACTTTTATTTGATAAGAAAAATTATATTATAGTTTTCTTAATAAAAAACAAAATAGAACGAAAAAACTTCTCCAGTCAACAGCAAAGCACAAGACAGTAAGGCTCCTCCTCCCACATCACTGCAGGATATAGTATGAGCGCATGCACAGAGCTATGCTTAACAGTGCCTAGAGGGAAACACAGCACTTGACACAGAAGGAATCCTCTGGGCAGCTGAAATTTTATGATCCCAGCCAGCACTTATTAGGAGACCACTCTTCCTTGCCTAGCCCCCACACATACTTCCTTTCACTATATAAACAAATGCAGCTAGTGTAGCTGCAGGGGAGGAACCGTGGTGCAAGGAGGTACAGAGGAAACAATGACTGTAGCCACTACTGCAGATACACTGGAGCTTCAATATCTTAAAAACAACTCACTGACTCGGAATGTCAATATTTCTGTCTTTAAAACATAATCAAACCATTCTTTTGTTTATAACACCAAAAAAATTCCACGTCCTGTCAAAAATAGCTTATGTCATTATGTGTATATACATCTTAGTTCAGCAAAACACTATTTTGGCAATAGATTTTTTTTTTTTTAATAGTAAGAGCTCTAGCAAGTCTCCCCTTTCCCTCTTCCATGTGATTGATTTACAGCTGGTATTTTTGCATCTGTTTGGTTTAAGGTGTTCACAAGCTGGTTTTGCTGGTGAAGCTAAGCTGCAAAAATTTCAGGGGCCAAACAGGATGGCACAGCATTTCATCTGCTCTGCTGTAGGTGGATTTACCTCCCTGAACATAGGGGATGGGGCTTTTGTTTTTTTTAAACAACAACAAAAATACAAAATACTCTCTGTTTTGTTCTGGGGAGACCCAGAACTTCAAATGTGCTGTTGCATTCACACTGTGACTGAATTAGCTAGGACAATCAGTCAACAATGCTTTTACCAGATGATGTGGTCAGACACACCAGGTGAATTCTCCCACTGCTGGAGTCAATCACATTGCCAATCTCTCCCATAGAGGAGGATTTCTTTTGGACGTCATTTTTTCCAGAGTTTAGGCTGGGCTTCTTTTCAGTTAGTTTCATTTGCCAATCTGATTAATGAAACCTGTTTTCCTTCAAATAGATTTGTCTACGTATTTTCAGCACTTAGTGCATGAGGAGGGGTGATGGGAAGCCAGCGCATAGAAGAAAACAGTGCCTAATTGGCATAGTTTTTTGATTTTTGTTTTCCTAAAAAAATAGAGATTGTATTGCTACAGCTAATGAAACGTGTAAGAGAGCAAGAGCTCCATCTTTTTTTTTTCTTTTTCTTTTTCCCTCCCATTTTTCCCTCTGGTGTGCAAAAGTAAGCTCCCAAATGTCGTCTGGTCAAAATGAGTGGTATCAAAAAATGGAAAAGGTGATTACAAATTCAGTAAGGTAGCACAGACTTTTTTCTTTTCTTTTTTTTTTTCCTTTTCTTTAAGTGTTCGAAGTGCTAAAATTTGCATGAAAACAGGCACTAATTTCATTGTCATCATCATGATCTGGTAAGAGTTAGTGTCCAAAGGAAGATCAGCCACAAGTAAGGGAGAGGGGAGATAAGGAAGGGATAGCGTGCTCAAGGATCTGTGGCATTGATTATCGTTTTATCTGGAGGCGCCCATCCTCTATACCAGCTGCAGTAACCTTCCATCCTCTCGATGCAGGCATAGTGCTTCGCTTGGTGTCCTGAGTGGCCAAAGTTGGAGAGCATGTCTGTCCAAATACACTCTAGTGGCAAAGCAGGGCAAATAGTAGCAAGGCCTAATCTGCAATTGTAAAGAGCAATCAGGTAAGGCTACATGAAAAAACAACCTTATATAAAATGTCTTTTTTACCAGAGACAAGGGATTCAAAATTCCACTCCCTCCAACCTTGCTTACTAACCCAAAATTCAGCCTCAGTTCGGTAAGCACGTGCTTAGCTTCACATACACAGGTAATTCCAGAGTCAAAAGGGCTTTTCAGGTGCAGAAAAGTCGAGCTTGTGTCTATGTTTTTGCAGGCCTGAGGCCATGAGCAAAAATCTTAGTGCCAGTGCCAGGCTGTGAGGTTTTAAGCACTCAAAATGTTTACATAGGAAAAAAGCTGGACGTATCTTGCCAAGCCTCTGGTACCTGAATTCATTCACCTGCAAGCTATTCTGCGTGGGTTCTGAAAGCCTTCCCCAACCCCAATTAACTCCAACAGGACATTAAAAAGGCATAGACTCTGCATTTTTATTCTCTGGTCTCAATACTAAAGCTGAGCTTTACTTTTTCCCTGTAAAAATTGTTGTCCTCCATTTCTCTTCCTGGCTGTTCACCAGCATCATTGGTACTACCAGCCAAGGGAAACAGAATTCTAGGGTTTGAATGTCTTAACGCTACCTAATTAGAGATGCACATACCTTGCATCCACAGCCCAGATGATAACGATGATTCAGTCCTTTACGCTGGGACAGAGTCAGCCGGTCCCATTTCTCATACCAATTGCAAAGGCCAGTGTAAACCTTCCCTTCATACACGCGGCCTTGAAAACAGAGACATGGTCACAAGTTAGCACTTCTCAGCTCAAGCACTTTTCTCGTTTCCTGAGATTGCTAATGCTTTCAATATGTTTGGCTTCAGTCACTGCTCAGCAACTGCTTTCTTTTTATTAACTGGTTCAGGAATCTCTGGCCAGCAAGATTACAGCACTTCTGTAAGTTAGGACTGTTGTTCCAGCTGTAAGCACCAGCAACAACATGCAGGTGAGTAATACTGTCAAGCTCCCCTCAACAACAGAGCAAAACTAAGTGAATTGACACCTTCATTAGAAACAAGACTTGGCAACTGCCACATCTCTATCTCCTTGCATCCCCCCATCTCAGCAACCTGCGTTTCTCCAGCTCATTCCGAAAGGGATCTTCCATTTCTAGCGCAGCTCAGTAGCAACCAATTCCCTGTGACAGACATGCCAGCTCAGGTATGACTTGACAGCTGTGGACTGTCATACAGCATATTTGTCACAACAGGGCTAGGTATAAGAGATACTTTAGGAAAGAGAGGGAAATCCAGAGAGTGAAATGACTTTCAGCATTAAAGAATACTGAACACCAAAATACTGTTGGCCATCTTAACACTTGGGAAGCTGCGTATTGAGCTGTCTACACAGCTGCCCATGTCCTTAGCAGGTGTATGTATAGAACAGAAGACGTTTTGATTACGAAGAAGTACACTGTCCTTTACCTGTAATCAGATATTGGTACTTGTTGACCTCCAGCTTGACTCCACAAAGACTCTCAGAGGCTTCTGTGTAGATGTACTGAACATGTGGCATTATCTGGAAGCCCTTGTACATCTGGAGAAACAAATAAAAATGCTTTAAGTCATCTTAAGATGATGACTTTTCACTTAGATTCTTTACAATATATGTTCCTAGACTGTGGTGGCAAGCAGTGAACTTTTAGTTTTCACAAGGGTGAAGGACTAACGGCACTAGCTGGACTCTGATGCAAGTCTCCCTACCAGATCTGCAGCTAGAGAACACCCACTTGTTAACAAGCCATTGCAATTCAGCACAGGGACCACTTTTCCCCACTCACATTAGTTCCAGTGGCACTGAGTGAGCAAAGTGCCAACACTGGAAGCTCTGCCAACATCCCAAAGAATTTTTTTTCTTTATATAGCTCATAATTAGGGAGAAATTAAATTACTTCAAGTTTGGAATCTTTCTCCTTCATGTGATTTAAACCATTTTTTCCAAACTAAGGGATTTTTCTTTTAAACAATGACCCTATTTTCCAGTGTTGCTGCTGTAAGAGTTTCAAACCTTTGGCGCTTGATCTAAGTCATCAAGCCAGACACTTCCTTCTCAAATGCCTAGCATATGCAGCTCCTGCTGACCTCAGCAAGGATTTAGTATTTCCCTAACTAAAGGAATGCAGAAACAGAATTTTACCCCATCTCCTAAAATTAGCCTGGTACTGGTGGGCACCATAAAGAAAATACCATGTACACATAATTCCTCTATGCTCCTTCTCCTTTTTCATAATCTTTCTTAAGTGGAAGCCAACATACAGTTCATTTTAATTGAAATATGAACCCACAGATATACTGGCAGTTGGATTCAGTCAGAAATTACCACGTGTCCCTATCTGATCTGACCTTACCGCTGCAATTTAGGGAAACTCATGCACACCTGTTAGTGGCATTATGAAGTCTGTGCATAGCAACGAAAAAACCGCTGCATGCATACATTGGACCCAATAAAACATATCCTAATTTTGAAACATTGAGGATGATTTTCCTCCAAATTTCATCTCTAAAATTTGGTTATCTTTTCAATGTATTCAGTCTCCCTCTCTTCCCCACCAACTGTATGAATGACCAATGTTTAAAAGTTAAAGGAAAACAATAGGTGTCAGAGAGAATCACAGTTTCAAAGCATTTCCCAGCCTATCCTTTTCTCTGTCAGCTTTATTGATAGAGAGCACATTCACATTCAGTTTAACTGTAACTATTAAAGTGAGGCAAAAGAGGAAAAAAAATCCCAAACAATCCCAGAGATATAAATCCTTGCTGCTGTATCACCTGAGCAGTGGCATTCTCCTCCATGCTGTATTCTATTTCCTGAAGTCCCCTATTATCCAGGGTATGGGATATGGGTGTCCCCATTTGTTATTCTTTCACTATCCTGGCCTCCCCCACCTTTAAAAACAACAAACCTTCTTCTTCTACAGAATTCATCTGTGCTATTCCTTCTGGTGTTAGGGCCCTGATTCATACCTCTATGAAGTCAGTGAAAGGATGTCTATTGATTTAACGGATTTTATGCTAGGCCCGTATACTGCATATAAAAACCAAAAAAAACTTACTACTAATTCTGCTGAGTTGAGAGGTCAAACTATCTTCTGGGCATCCACAGAATGTCTGCCAGGTTTTTTTTCCTCCTTATATCACCCCAACCAGCATAATCTTACAACAGTATCACACCTCAGTAACAGCCCTGCTGTGTACAGTAAAAGACATGCTAAAGGGTTTGCATTTTCCAGCCTTCCTTCTACACCCAGCAATAGGCAAGGAAAGCATTTTTTAAAATCAATCATACTGTACCAACAACAGCTCACAGATCATGTTTGGAATACACCATTGTGTCCATGAGTGAGCAAAGTCTTTCAATGAGTATGTAAGAACTGAACCTTGCCTAATGCCTACTTTATCCCTGCAATTTTCTTGGAATGGGATGATCTACTCAGATTTTCCAATATGCTCAAGATAGCTGGAGATCTAGGTTCTGGCACGAGCATCCTGTCTGTCCTTGGATGAGTTATTTAGCCCTCAGTACACTTTTGTTCCTCCTCCATAGAACAGCTCTGCCTTGCTTCACAAGGGTACCGCGTTCAGACCCCATTCTAGTGGGCATCACACCAAGAAGCTATGATAACAGTATCTAAACAGATAAAACTAGCTAAGATAACAGCTGGGGCTGCCCAGTCTCTCCAGGCAGTGCATTATCTACACTGCAGAGAGCTGAATGCTGTGCATGTGCAGCACAAGTGATCTGTCACTCAGAGTGCTAAGCTCCAAGAAGTGTCGGGCTAATTAAATATCTGTGCTATAAAGTCTACATGTGCACAGGCACACTTTGAGCCCATTCTCCCCCTTACAGAAAGGGCTACAAGCTAGACTAATCACTCCCTCTGAGAAGGTGCTCAGGCCCTTCCTACAGGACCCTTACAGTCATCACTCCTCGCATCTTCTGCACCATCAAGCTCAACATGACTGCCTATGAAATAACTAGTGGTGCTGAACTGGGGTTTGGTTTTTGACTCCTGAACCTAATTTCCTGTTCACTTTACCATCAGGGACAGCACTGTCAGGGTTGCTGAAGGAAGCATGCTCAGCCTCTCAAAAAGCACTTCATCTCACTCCTCAGTGACCCTCATCAATGCTAGCAACTGCCACGCTAATTGACCCAGTGTTGGGGGCAGAAAAGGCCTGCCTCATCTTCTGATGACTAAAGAAAATTCAGCACAATCTTGGTTCTCAGGGGAGGAAAAAGAAAATTTGGCAAGGGGGAATCTTCTACGGATGCTCTCTTTCAAAACAAATAAACAATACCTTAAGCATTATTTTTGGATACACAAAATATCCTGGAAGTGCTATTAGACCAGTCAGAAGAAAACCAACCATAAAGCTAGCCTCTCTCCTAACTGCTACCCTTGGAGTCCTCCTGTCGCCACAAATGTGTATTTTCAGAAGCATAATGACAGGGAACAAAGTATTAGCAAGCGTCACATGGTGGTGCCTGCTAGTGCTGCTCTATTTCCAGCTGTGTCAGCATTCCCCTTAGCAGCCCCCATACTGCCTCAGAAATGCACATGCAAATCCTGTGGTGGTTCCTGCTGCATGATTAACTTCACCCTGTAATACAATGTTCCTCCCTCCCATGTGAGGTCGCACTAGATACCAAGGCTTGGAGTCATCTTGCCTAACCTTTAGCTACCTAAAATTTAGGCACTTCGTATGAATTAGGCATCTTCTCTAGTCAAATGCCAAGGACGGGCACCTCCAGAACAACTCAGCCCATCCTAAAATAGCTGTCTACAACTGGTGGGCTGAATTACATTTTAGTGGTTCCTGTCTCTCTCCACTGACAATCAAGAGAGCAGGAAAGACTCAACACCCCGTTTTAGTCTGTCTAAAATTAAACTAAATTAATCCCACCCCACTTCTTTCCTCTTGGGACTACCAGGTTTCACCCCTTTGACGCATTTTACGGATTAGCAACAAACCAAGGAAAGCCTCCTTGCTTCTGGTAGCCCGTGCAGAGTGCTGCCATGGTCAACCAGGACTGTTTGTGTACATGGAGTAGAAATATCTTATCTCCTTGTTTCCTTTGCAGTTTCCTGAAATAGGTTTGGGCCATTCTCAGAATGCACTGCAGCATCACAGAACGTGCAGGGGTTAGATCAGTCCTGTGCAGATTTCTGACACGTGATCCTGAGATATTCTTAAATTATTTGAGAAAGCAGTGGGGTAAGGCAGGGGGTGCTTGGAAAAGCACAAGGCCTTTTCAGACAACAAACCTGAATGCTAGAAAGCCTGGCGCTGTTCTGTGCCCATGGGCTGACCTTGTGCTCTAGTCTAGGCCCCAGGCTGGTTTAGTTACGAAATTCAGCAACGAGTTCAGGAGTGTTAGTAAGAGCAAGAATCAGCCACAGCGAACTCCAAGGAACCAATGAAAGAAATACAAAGATTTGTTTGTTGCCTTTCAAGGCTTTCAATGCTTTTCACAGGCAATTCAGTACACACTGATAGACTAAATGGCTTGTTTATTTTTCATCTGCAGGTGCAGATGGGTTTATAGGTGGCCAAAAAACACTGACATGTTAGTTTTATCTTCAGAGTTGTTCCCATGCAGCTGTGCAGAGTCATAGGCCTCCTTAGTTTTCTTTTCAGCAGGCGGACAGTCAGCTTTCATTGGGGTGAGCAAGGGAGAGATTTGCTGCATCACTCTGAACTCCCTCACTGCATGGAGCTGAATCCCTCTTTATACCGAAGTCTCTAAGCTCAGCAGAAAGACAGCAGGGTTTCAAAAAAGACACTTGGTTTGTTTGTTTATCAAGAACTATGTTCTCCGGACATTCCAGTTCTACTGAGCACTTTGACTGCTTCAGGTTCCTTCCTGCCAAAGGTCACAGTCAAATGTGCAATGGAACATCTCACCAGCCCACCATCTATGTAGCAGGTATAGACAACATGACCAACACACGATCTCCCCTTTAAAATCACTCTTACTTTTGTTGGACATGTAGCTTCCTAATAAAACACTGTGGAACTGCTCCTGCAAAAAGGCAATTGTTCTCTTGTGGTCTCGGCATGAGGACATTGCAGATTACTGCAGCATCTGCTGTAAACACCCTGGCCCTGTGCTGCAGAATAAGCCAAGGAAAACAGCCAGGACAGGCTCAGGCGTCTTATTTAAAGATTGACACAATGGTGTCAATCATGATGGTAGAGTAGCTGCTGCTCCACTCAACATGCTCACCTTGCCTGGGCTTATGCTCCTCCCCATGCCAGCAGACACATAGAAGCCTTTTCTATTCATAGCAGAGACACTACTGCAAACTCCCAGATCAGAGGAGGAATGCTTAATGCTGTTCCAGAGATCTCTGACACTGCAGCTCACTGGCTGACAACGGGGCAGGCTGTATCATTAGTTAGGAGAGAGGCTAACGTTATGGTTGGTAAAGGGTAATAATTCATTTTGGGGACTTCTGTTATTCTAGATCACCACTGGACCCTGTTCATGGTCATATGTTAGAAAGGAAGCACCAAACTTTTGGAACTGAGTAGGAGGAAAAAGTAGGGGTCCTGAACAGATGTAGACAAAATCGAAGAAAAAAAAAAAAAAGAGCTGAAGAAGCCACTGCAGGAGCAGAAAAAGCCACTGCAGCATGTGGACATTGAGTAGTTTTGTGAAGTGGGGTATACTGGCTACGCCGGAGCGTGACAAAGCAGGACAAGAACTGCACAGAGCACTGCAAGCCTGATGAGGCCAGCGATAGCCATTAAAAAAAAAGCCACTGCAGCATGTGGACATTGAGTAGTTTTGTGAAGTGGGGTATACTGGCTACGCCGGAGCGTGACAAAGCAGGACAAGAACTGCACAGAGCACTGCAAGCCTGATGAGGCCAGCGATAGCCATTAAAAAAAAAAAAAAAGAGAGTGGCAGCATTGTTGCCAATATAGCCAGTTGCCTTTTTTACAAATACAAGTTAATTAACAAAAATATGTATTTCCTTTTGAATCTTAAAAATAAATTTTTAAGATTAAGGAAGTTAGTAAGCGCAGCACCTCACACCCTCTTATTCAAAGTGCAAGCATTCCACTCTAGTGGAAGAGCCATGCCAGGACCAGATTTGGCTACGTGTGTGGTTTTGCGACAGCTTATGAAACAGGCTTTGCGTCTCCTCCTCCCAGCTTTCGTGCTTAGCTGTAAACTGCCTTATAAAGAGAGTTACTGTTAAGAGGCAGGCAAGTGACTGTTTTTTTCTGAACCTTTACTTTGTCTAATATGTTTCAGATTTCTACAGTCTCTGCCAAGCTTTTCCATTCCCTTTCTTTTTTTTTTAAAGACATAAACCAGTCTTATGACTGGAATGGCATAGCCAAGAAAAACAATCTAGGGCTGATTTTTAGCATTACATAACAAGGGGGTCAGTTTAAGAAAAAAAAAAAGGTCCAAAGCAGCAGGTTGAGTGCAGTTTGTGCAGCGAAGAATTAGAGCTCTGAAGAGAGGAACTAGAAAAGCCAAGCAACTGGTATAGGAGATCTACCTCTTTTCACCTCGGAGTCAATACTTTACAGCTCTTCTTTATTTGAAAGCTACAGTGTTTGGTTTAGCTTTATATAAAGACTTCACTACATGAGTTTCATTTGTTCAGTACATGGAAAAAAATGCCATCATTCTAACTGGTGGTCACAAAGAATGCAAGCAAATAAGAGATGAAAGACCACTCTCCAAAGGCCGGCAGACCCCCTACCACCACCACATCTTGAATTTAATGAAAGTGCTGCATAGATGAGCTTGCATTTCCACAGTCTAACACCATGTATGTTGAACACAAACAGGACTCCAGTATCTAGAGAAGCCCATCTGGCATCTTTTATTACCAGAAATGTTTAAAATAAAGGAAGAATTCAGGTATTCAGCATTGTATGTCAGGAACGACCTCCTCCTGCTCCGTTTCCCTCTCCAGGCAAATTTCTACCAATTGCTGGTTACCTTCCATTCCGGCTGACCAATATGAAAAGTTGAGGTGCTGTTACTTTAAGTATGTAAACTCTGTTTGTTATTACATGTTAATTAGAATCATTATCATATCATAAAGCCTATGTGAAGTGTCTGCAAACATACCTTCATCTGCTTGACTGTGTATCGCATAGTTCCAAATGGTCCATCTTTCATGAGCTTCTTCCCCACAACTTTAGCTCGGATCACTGTCATAAGAGAGGAAAAATAAAACAAATTATGAACAACTTTACACAACATTTAGGTAGACCCTCCACTTCAAAAAAGCCACCTAGATAAATTACTCTGTAAAATAAAACAAAACTCCAGGCCAACCTTCCTCTCAATTTATTCTAAATCTCACACACAACGAAGGCATGTAAAATGGGATACCAAGCAAGTATTTATTTAGAGGAAATCCTGTTCTGTGTGAAGAATAAGAACAAGCACTATTTATGCTGAAATCTCACTGAAATCTGCAAAGCAAACTATAGCTGGGACCAAGACGGGTTAAAATCTTTGCACCAAGCCACTGGGATGAAGTTCATATTTCATGTCTTAACTCTCAACATATGGAATGATGTTCAACAAGATACTACTTTTAAATTATTCTTTGGGTGCCCAATGCAGCTTCTGTTTCCCAATAACCACAATACAGTACAGCGCACTGGAATATCCCGTATCTGGGGACTTCACTACAGCTGCCACCTTTCAGATACCACAAAACTCCCAACAAATGGCTCCCTTGAACAAAAGGCTACTGTGCAAAACCAGATTGTTCAGCAACCATCAAACCCACAGTGAAAGCTGCCAGGCCAGCCAGAAGCCACCTCGAAGACAAACTAAAGCCGATCCATCAAACCTCATGCACACTGCACTTCATTTCTTCATGGATACTAAGGGGCAGTGTGTGTGCATGCGTGCACGCAGCATCCAGCCTGACACAGATATCTCCATTGTACCACAGACGCACCACAGCAACGATAACTGAGCCCAAGCCATTGTAGATAAGGTTTTTGAGGTCCCTCAGATGGATCTAGTGGGTAGTTTACAATCAGTGCTTAATGAAGAGCTCTTCTGCTCATCTATTTTTGGGGCATTCCACAAAAAAAAACACTACTGTTGCATGAATCCTCTTCGAAAAAGTTCTGCAATCACCTGCTCATCTCAATAGAGGAGCAAAGCTTAGTGACAGGGCAGGCATTATTCAGCTAAAGTCTACTCCCCTAGAACAATCGTATCACATTATACAAGCACCAGAAGTGGCTTAATTTTTACAAGGGCTCCAGGAAATGAGATTGGAGAAGACCAATCCTGGGAAGAATAAGGATCACTGTTAGAAAACCCTGTACCCCCGATGCCACTCATACAAACAACAGGACAAAAAAATTAAACAAGGAATTCAAAATTCCATCAATCAAGAGAAGCATCAAAACTACAATATAACCATGCAAGTCTTACCCAAAATCTTATTCATCAAGCTTCTGATTACAAGGGCTATGAAAATTATTCCAGTAGAATAATCCAAAGAATGCAACATACTCATAACATAACTGACAATGTAGTAGTTATATATAAATCCCCCAGAAGTCCCTTTTTTGTGGAAGAGGAGATATCAGATACTTTTGCATAAAGCTTATATCAGTACACCATTGCAAACAACGCAACTCTGCTGAATATATCGTCCAATGGTTCCAGGCTACTGAAATCCAGTAACTAAAACAGACCCCATGCATCATTTCCTCTGAGTCTACGAAGGTCCTGATCATAACTCCCTGCACAGGACACAGGTACTGCTTTCACAGCAATCTTTTGCAGCATTTCATCTGTGTTTTGCTGAATGTATCATATTAATGCATCACAGAAAACAATTCATTAAAAAGCAGGAAGGCATGGAAAGGAGACAAAGAGGTGGAGGTACTCCTTTGCAAGCAGGAATAACCCAACGAGTTACTATTTGCATTAACAGCACTATCTAAAAGCAGCAACAAAGTTCAGGGATCCATTTTGCTAGGTATATAGAGCATTAAACAAGCACTTTGTTGCTTCTTAGTTCATTAGGTTTCAAACACCTGTAGAAAATAGGAAAAGGATGAGGCTAAGTTTTTGTTCACTACCTAAACCAAAGTAATGAGGCAAAAACTTGTCCCAGCTTTCCGAATAATCTGAAGAACAGATTTAAAGGAAGAGACAAGTCTACTTATCACACCAGTTCCTGGAACTTGTTCCATGAGGATGGTGTGAAATGAAGACAAACTCACTCTGCTCTGATTTATATCCTGTGCTTCAGCCAGACTTGTTAAATAAATTTTAAACTAGGTAAGACAGTCCTGCTGGCTTTGATTCAAAGGACCAACAAAACCTTCATTTATTGAGTGTAGAACTTCATTCTTAATTTTTTTTTTTCAAAATTCTATTATCCAATGGCAGTAAAAGCCAGTACAATTTTATTGATTCTTCTATTTAACAAGTTGTTCGGACTTCGATTTACACCCTTCTTCAAAATTTAGTAGCTATACTGAAGCATGTCCTTGAGGACCACAAATATCTTTAAAGAACTAAGTTCTGCCATTTGTTGTCCCCAATCACCACCATCACTGAAGCTACAAAAACCAGGCTGCCTAAGGGTCAATGAGAAAGAACATAATTTCTTTATGGCTTTGTGAAATTCCAGGGCACTTCACTAATGCTGGAGTCTATAGCAAAGGGTGTCAAAAGTCTTATCTCCATCTATTGCATATCTGATACACTGGAATTGAAAAACCTGGTGTTTGCCCAACACATGAGAAATCAACAATGATATCTTATTGACAATGATAAGAAGCACACTAAAAGGCAGTATTTCAAAACACTAGGGTTTCCAAACCAGAACACGGTTAGCATAAAAGACGACAGGCACATTCCCAATTGCTGACAAAATAGCTACAAACTCATTTTCTTCATGTACTTCACTGCTAGCTTGGCAGCCCTTTAACTTCTAGTTAGAGTAGCACAGCCACTTCAGAAAAAAACCAATTTTGATTTATGGACTAATCAACAGTTTCACCACAGGACCAAAGATTCAAAATGCGCATCTACACTAGCACGTAACAGCATCCCAATTTCAACTAACGCTACCCTTGCAAGCAGGTGGAAGGATCTGTATTTTCATGTTATTGTTCCCCAGTAAAGTTAAAGAACAACGGTCCTAGCAAATTCACCTAGTAAAACCCACGAAAAACCTTAGTGTGGGCCGTCACTTCAAGCCTTTTGTAAATGGGTCAAAGCCCTCTATATCTCAGAGAAGTTGCCTTTATCACCCAAATGGTAACTTTTCTAGGTAAGTTCCTTCCTTTGCCAAAAAGCTAGGAATGAACAAAGAACCCACCCTGCCTCATTTTTCCCACATTCAAGGAAAAGTCAAGCTGTTAGCCAAGGAGCAGAGGATACTCCAACTTAAGTCTACCCACTGTATTTTGTGAGGCTAAATTCCCACCCCCTGAGGATTAGATGCATCTGGGTAACTGGAGAGAAACGCTGGATGGACAGGACTGCTCAGAGTTTGCTCTGGCATATCCAGCTTCATCACCCTAAGCCTCCACGCATGACAGCCACTTGTAAATCTGCCCAGAACAGAGCTCCAAGTTGCAGATCTGCAGCCACATGTTTCCCAATTCCTGTCTTTGCTCCTTCAAACTGCCGCTCACCAGTTCTACTGCTGGACCACTCTTCACACCTGGTCAGAAGATAAAGAACATTGTTCCTAACTGAGCAGGGGCCATGCATACTTGCCAGAGGAATTTTTCACCCTCTGCAAAGCATCAGAAATTTACAGTATTTCTGCTGCAAATTCAGTCCGTATTACATTAACGAAGTCAACTGTTTACTTCTGGGGACTCCTACTGCTTCAGCAGAATGAGGCAAAAGGTGCTGTGACTGCTCCCCTGAACTCCTTCCTTCTCCCTGAAGCTATATTACAGTCCTGCTATTACTGATGGGAAACTTTATCCCACACAAGTGGTCACCAAAATAGCTGCATATTTTTAAACCACAATTCCTTTGAAGTACTGCCTATGAAAATACTCCGAGATGAATGTTTCTCAGTACTTTGAGGTTTCAGGTCGGGTCACTTTGTGGGACTGGAGCAGTTGGCAAGGTCTCATGAGTGATTTGTAATTATTTATGAAAAGTTAAATTAGATGAGGATATAAATCTTGGTAAGATAAGCATGGCAGCCATACCATGATTCAAAGAGGAGAAAACATGTGCACTGCTTCTCAACATTTGACATGATTGAAAAAATGAGGGAGAGAACAGAGAGAAAGAAAACCGGGTATTTAGTTGATATTCTAAAAAAAAAAATTATTAAGAAAATAACAACCTGCTGTGTTTGAGGATTCAAGAAATACATCTAATGCTGTATCACAAATGATTAATGTATTTATCTCTTTTCCCTTGCCTTTTTTTTTTTTTTTTAAAATGTAAACTAGCTTAGTGCTTAGGAAAAGAGAGATGGCTCAGATTTGCCACAGGACTAGTATAGTGCAAGCAGCTAATGGTTTGTATTTCACTGGCATATCTAGCGTGGTACAAACCATCTGCATGTCCATGTATACACAGAAATCACTTACATCTTTTTCCAAATGTCACTGCATGAGGTCTTATAAAAGGCAAACAAATCAGAATGGGCATAGGAGAAAAAGGCCCTACACACACTTTTATTTGCCCAAATGCACACATATCTAACTCAAGTACTCTTTAACTTTATCCCTTACTCTATGGCCATTTTCTCAAGGAT
Source organism: Fulmarus glacialis (assembly GCF_000690835.1). Taxonomy (NCBI): domain Eukaryota; kingdom Metazoa; phylum Chordata; class Aves; order Procellariiformes; family Procellariidae; genus Fulmarus; species Fulmarus glacialis. Next base: position 25,718 of record NW_009225189.1, read on the forward strand.
TCATGGAAGAATAGGCCTCAAGGTAAGATATGAAGAGACAAGGACACTGCCTTTACAGCTGAGATAGCACAGGGCATTCTTTTCACGAGGCAAGGAGTAGACAAACAGGGAATGACCAATGTGAGGGAAGTGGACATGTGAGATTAAGACAAGTATTTGCCAAGCTGAGGAAACAATATGGTGAAAAGACTTGTAATTACCAATTTCATCCAGGAACACACGAGCCACTACATGTGTAGTAGCTCTTTTTCCCAACTGAAATGCAAAGACATCAACTGTGTTAGTTCAATCAAGCCTGTGTCCTTTATCGGGGCCAGCCACTAGATGGTGACACTATCACAAATCTCACCTTACGTTAACAAGAGGGCAGTGGTACACGCACAATCTAACACCACGAATTCCAGTTGCATGCCCAACCGCACCATTAGAACCAGATGCTTTCATGCAAGTGGGATGGTTGTCATCCATAAACAGTATCTTAAGTGGAGGCACACACCCCTTAGAAACCAGGATTTGCTCCAAACCCATTTCCCTTGTGACCAATTATTATGAACAGCTCAGGAGCGTAACAAATGCTACACTTCTCATTATTGTTTCAAGGATTTATTTTATTGGTGTGCAATGTGAGTATTTTTAAGTGAGAGGTTTTGCCAAGATGCATGCTTACTGCATTTAAGTGAAGGATGTGGAGGATTCATGTTGTTTACTAATGGAGACACAAGGTACAAGTTATTCTCCCAGACCATTCTTCGACATCTAAATAGTGGCAAAATAAAATATATGGGGAGCAGCAATGTAACCACAAGGCTGCAGAAAGTCTCCCTCTATCCTGAGGCCACTGACTACCCCAGGAACTGGACAGCAAAAACAATCCCCAGCAGAATGGTGCACTTGGAAATGCTGCCTTAACACTAGACACAGGACATGCCAAGGAGGATGGTTGCCATTTTATTCATCCAACGACTATACTCTTGGAAGTGAGCCCTTGTAATTTACTGAGAACTTTTTACCAACTTTACTAACAGCTCCCTCATTCAGCCTGTCTCCCAAAAACTCCTTACTGTGCTGGTACATGCTGGAGGGCTCACATCACGCAGGGCTAAGGCAGCTGGTATGTTTAAGACTCCTGAGCATACCTAGCACTCTACTGAGGTATTAGTCTATTCTGGCATTTATGGGGGTGTCTCCCAACCTGGTCAAGGCAGGATGCTTTTACACATTTTTTCTAGCATTGGTGCTGATGGTGCTGCTAAAAAGACAGAATTGCTGTGTCTGTCTTGCTCACTCTCTCTCATGAGCTGCATTCCTTTTCCCAACCCCCTGGCTGATCTGTTAGCATTACCAACACTCTTGGCCTCCCTAATAACAGAGGACCATAACTACAAGTGGATTGTGTCCTTTGGACTAGAAGTCTCACCCAGCTATATGCAGCCTCTTGGAAAGCTCCATTAAATTGCCTAGTGGCTGTAGGCTTGTATGAGAAGCAAGTGGGTGAGGCTTGCTTTGGAAGGGGGCCAAGAAAGCAGCCTCTCACCCATTCTTCCACTTCCACAGCAAAGCAGAACAGAGAGGGAAATGCTGATCACACGGGGATTCGTGAAGAGGGAAAAAATGAGATATAAGTCTCCAGTCTGTTTGATGATCTGTCTGTACTGAAAGTCACCTCCTCCTACATAACCAAAATAGAACTCTCTTACAAATTAGAGTATTGAATTTGAAGGCTTCTTGCAAAGCATGAGAAGGATGAAAAAATACAATAGAGGAGCTTTGTCTTGCCTCGTTCCATCATGACCTCCAGCCAAAGCCACAAGAGCAAAGCAAACCTCTTTTGCTTTGTCTTGGAAGAAGCCAAATCCAGCTGTGCTGCTACACAGCATCACCAGGGAACCTCATCAAGAAAGCAAGAAAAGGTAATGAAGTAAGAGGTTCACTGCTGGCTGCCTTCCTCTCATACTCCTCACCAACAAACTAGCTCCCATTACTGGCAGTCCAGTACAAGACTGGCAGTCTTGACCTCTTGCCTTTTCAAAGCACTCTGAGGTACACCGAGAAAGAGCACCACCTTCTTAACACCAATCAACTCTACCGGTCAGACAGCTGCCACATAAATACCACACTGGAAAGGAATTGTGCTTACTTCAGCAAGCATGTTGGAACACTTTGACTAACAGTAAAAGTCTAAACAAAAACAGGAAGGCAAGACACCCAGATAACTTTCCTTCCCATTTTCTAACCAGAACTATGACATTTACTTTTGGCCTTTGTTTTACAGATCCAAAAAAATTTTCCCTGTCTGTGGCATAGCAAGGCTGTTTGAAGGCCACTCAAAAAAGTGGAAGGCAATTAAATGGCTTCACCCAGGACCAAGCCCTGTCCAAAACAACTGATCACAGTTGCTAAATATTAACCCGGTTTCCCATCCCTGCAGATTTCCTTGCCACTGAGAGTCTGTTTGCACAATACACGCTTTACTGCTTGATTTCCAACACTGCAAAATAAGGAGTGATATAACTCTTTTATACAAGACTATGATTGCATCAGAGCTCCCATCACTTCAAAAGTATAAACTGCTCTAGAAGGGCTTTACTTGGGAGAAAGTTAATCCTCCCAAAAGACTACAAATTAAAGACTCAAGGTTGCATAAAACAAGCAGAACTTGGTTTGTGCTTGGCATTTCACCTGTAGCTTATTAACTGGATACAATTTTTCTGATGGCAGCAGTAGCAAGCATTTTTCTCCCTCCCCATACGGTGCATCTCACCCTATGGAACCCCATGTTCCCTTTGAAATACATTAGAATCGGAGAGAAAGGAGAGGTCTCTGTTAGATAAGAAACTGCAAATTCTCTCCTAGACATTTCATTCAGGTTCTATATGCAATTTGGCTGAAGACTCTTCAGCTGCCCAGCACTGTCCCCGCATCTAACTCCTGATGTTAGCTCCCTTGCTTTCCCATCATACACAGATAGTCCGTTTGGAGGATGGAGGAAAGACAGAAAGGAGGAGGAAGAAAGGAGGGATCTAAAATGCATTTATATTCATTGACAAGTAGAATCTTTTAGAATCATGTGTAGATGGTATGTTTTGCGCCAAGGGAGACTGGCTTCAGGAAACACCTTGTGATAAACATAGAGAAGCTAAAGGAAGAAAAAAAAGAAAAAAAACATCATCTGTTGTTACTAGCTATTACACCTACTAAATTCAGGGAAGCCAGGTAGGCCCAAGAGATTAGCTAGCACAGGCTAGCTACACAGACTGTAGCTAGTTTAGTCACAAGAGTTACATGCATCACTAAGTTAATCTCACAGCTTGCGTCAACAAAACATTCTAGGTTTGCTACATATGTAAGCAAACAGGGACACTGCAGACTACATAATGAGCATACCTACACCTTTGAGAAGCCTCTGGTAAAATAAGAAAAGAAACCAATGTCATTCCTGCCAACTAGCCATTTCTCTTCCTCCTTTTTGGCAGGCTTTTTTTTTAAACTTTCTGCCTAGATATTTTTTAACTAGTTACTGAAAGCTGAATTCAGGCTAGAGGCAAAAGGCAGTAGCCAAGTATCAGAGTAAAGGAAGGAAAAGTGATGCAAGTGGAGGGCGGGAAAGGGAATGCCTCATGAACAGAGCGCAGTAGAGAGGCACCTTACACCTCTCTCCAAGGGATGTTTTCAGCCGAGTGCATTTTGCCTCATTTTGTGCCACTGACAACTGCCAAAGAAAGAACTGCTTTCAGCCAAGGTTAGCAGTGTTGGAAAGATGGTTGTCAAAACCAACACACAAAAGCACTTCCAAAGCCAGCTTACAACAGTGGATAAAAATAACAAGCATATGACTCAAAGCTGGTCAGGCAATGCTCAGTTCAAAATACCTTTTCCATTTTCTTTTGGTCTACATAAGATTTGTGCAATAAGATTTAACTCAGTCCTCACTTCCAGATCAAGTACTTCTAGACACAGTACATACAGGACAAGGGGAAGACAGGCTGAGACAGACAAGACTCTGGTTTCTTATAGCTCTTTGGAATTGTTCGAAGGAGCCACAGGTCTAAGCATTCCACTCAGAGAATACGGCAGAGCTGAAGTGAGACCAATTAGGGGCAAATGGAAACCATATGTGATTTTAATGAAACAAGGAGCTGGTGCACATGGCTTACTGCTGCAGGAGCATTTACTGCGTGAAAGGAATGTGCATCTGGCATTGATCGTTTCCCAACCTATCAAGTGAGCAGTAACATGGAAAGCAAATTGGAGCATATGATGAGAGATGAATTGCCTAAAGAAGTACAGTTAGGGAAGCAGCCTCTGCAAGGAGAAAGCATGTCCTTTGTCTGTGATTTAGTGATACAATTGCAAGTGAGGCCGATCTTCCACTTCCACAGATCACGATAATAAGCTACAAGAACGAGTTCCAGAGTGACTAAAATCAATCGAGTGGTATTTTAAAGAACCTACTACAACCACAGAAATCCCATTCTGGTTCACATGGGGCACACTTTTACTCCCTTGAGGTCACGGGCACTGCTTAAAGAATAAAGTACTATTGATCCTAAGCAAGGGTAATATACAGTCCTCAAACGCGATGTCTGTTGCTGCAAGTATTCAAATGATGTTGCTTTTATGTGTACATCAAAATGGGTACACAATGAGGAGATTTGAGGCTGAAGAGGCAGTGCAGACATATTCTTCTATTCCATTTTTTTCTTTTTGATGCAAATTTCCCAGGAAGTTTCAGTTCTGCTGAGAAAGAAAAGTCCTTAGCCTGCAAAGCTGTAGATAAGTTGCTCTATTGGGATATGGTCATTCCTTCTGCAAGCTGTTGTGCTGCAGCTTAATATCTGGTTCTCAGAACAGAACCACTATCTTCACCAAGCAGCAAAGAGACTGCTCGCATATATCACAAAAGGAAGGGGGGAAAGATGCTCTGATCCAGCACTCAACCATATATACAGGGTCCAGGGCTTGAACCTGTTAGATGCTATTTCACATTTCATGTAATAGTGAGACATCTGCAAAGCCAGATACACAGAACTGGCATGTCTTTGCTCCTTAGTGCTAGATTTCCTCTGTGGGATATCCGGAGTTAACAAGCTTCATAAATTCATCACTGTATTTTTCAAGGAGGCAATAGAAATTCTTGAGCCAAATCTGCCTATCTTCCTTAACCCACCGTGCAATCCATGAATGTACTGGGTGCTCACATCCAAATGGTCCAACAGGAGGAAGAGGCGGAGGAGAGTCCTACTAAAGAGAACATCTGAAAACAGTTTTCTTCTGCGTATTAGACATACGGCATCTCTGACAGCCCCTGTAAACTCTTCAAAACAGGGAGTATCAAAAGCCACAGGCCTGGACACTCCCTGCTTCAGCAACTTCAGAGGACACTCCTTGCTTCAGCACTTCGCCCAGCTGGGACGGGTGCCAGCATTCTGCGAGGAGGCTGCACTCCACTGATCACACGGTTTACACTCAAATTTGCACGTAGGAGCTAGAGAGGAAGAACCGTTTGGGAACATGTATAGATTTCAAGGGTACTGGGTGGGCCTGCAAATTCCTTCCTGCATTAGAAAACTTGCATTAAACTGATCGGCTAAGCAGCTGTCCACGCCAAAGAGGTATACATATTTAACCAGGTCAGGCCTATATGTGCAGCTCTGCTGTTCCTATTTGCACTGGACCTGACAGGACCTAGTATTATGCTTGCCTGACCCTGGAATTAAACCTGCATTCAAGCACTTTCTCCTGTGAGAAGCCAGTACCTTTGCCTACATACTTGAGCCATTATAAATTGTTCAGAAGCACTGAACAGCCTCTGCAGACTGTTCACATACACTGGATATGTCCATGACAGTTCTGGTTTATCATAACGCTTAAGGAATTTACTAATTGCCCATTTTATGAATGTCTATTATGTAACCACAGTCATTAATACTATGTAGCTGAGCCCAGCTACATGAAGAATTCTACCCTGGAGTCTGAGCACTATGTAAAGATTTAAGTGTAGCACTCAGATCCTGATTCAGTGTTCATTAAAGCAAGTGGAAAACCTCCCTGAGCCCTGAATCAGCCTCATGTACCACAATTGCCAGTCAGACTACAGGTCAAGCTCAGGACAATATCAGGGCAAACCTCACACCGACCAATTTGCCCACCTATCCAGAACTTTCCAGGATCCCATGTAGTGCCCTGTCATAACTGTGTTCCAAAACATCATCCTTCATATTGGACCTTCAAAGGGATATCAAAGGCCAGAAGAACTCAGCGTTGATTTGTTGTAGGATTAAGGTTTTTTTTAAAAAAAAAAAAAAAAAAAGGGAGTGATATGAGACATCTCGTGAACGAGAAGACCTGAAAGTCTAAGAACATTTACAAGCAACAACTCTTTACATGAGTAACATAAATACTGCACACTGTACATCTTCTGGCTCTGAAGACAAAGGACTTTCCCTGTGCAATGACACAGAGCACTGACCGCAAAAAGGGTAGGCGGACACTGGCCAGTTACCTTTGTTCTTCAAACAGCTTCTCAGAAATTCCCTGAGTGTCTTACTAACAGACTGGCCAAAGTTGTTCTATAGAAACTGCAGTGGAGAGAGAAACAGTATAACCATCTTGTTCTTTTATTACCCAAACTTCCTTCATACAAACTTTTCATCAAAATTTCATGTTTATGAACAGCCCAATAGACCATAATCAGAACAGATTTCCAGAAGTTGTGTGTTATTACTTGGACGCTCATATGCATCCTGGTGCTCCCAATGAAATATTAATGAGATACGACTCTTAGCTAGACTTCTGTAAGCACAGAGAACACACTGAATGGTTAACAGTGCCTGTCTGCCACCAATTGTTGATTTTTTTTTTTTGCACAACAGATATTTATACAAATCCAAGACTAACCCATACTGTTTTATTCCTAGTCAGTATTGCTAATTAGTGGGTTTTATATGGAAATTCTCAAGTCTCTCCATATGAATCTGATGGAGATCTTCTTAAAGTGAACCTAGCAGTCAGTTAGCTCATCTGCGCTACTGGAGTTTGAGAGCTTCGTAAAGTATTCCTTCACAAAGTTCCAATTTGGGGGAGGTAAGCCTGCATTCTGGTATCACTTCTTAGGTGTCCTTGTAACTTTTTAGAAAAAAACAAAAGGTCACAAGACATGGTTGGATAGTCATTTCACAGCCGCCCTGGCACAGTGATTGCTATTTCTGAATGCTCTAAGGCCCATTAACTGTTTTGGGAGGCAGAAGTTCTCTGGACACTGCATTGCTGAATGTTTACAGATAAGGGTAATCATTTCCAGGGTGTACACCGAGCCTGACTGCTTCCTGTCTGTCTAGGTCTCCTGAGACATTGCTGTAACAGGACTACTTTGGCAAAGTAATGAACCACCCTCCCAAGAGCCAGCTTCTCAGGGCTCCAGTTAAGCTCACACCTGGAACACAGGTGTAAGCATGTTTAAACATTAACAGGGAAGGAACTAACAGAAACACAAGGGGAAATACCTCGTCTCAGTCCAGTGGCAGCAGCACAGCCACAAACTTGTTTATTCATTAATGCAGGAAACCCAGGGAGAACTGCCCATTGCCAAGGACTGGAGCAAGCGAAGGGTATGTAGATTTGTGTTTTAAAGGGAATTCTCAGCATTCAGAAAAAGCTAACTATAAACCCCAGAGGACTAATGAACCGCAATCTCTCCCATCTTAAGATATAATGTGTAATCTGATCAAAATCAGCACTTCCAGAAGGGGAGGCTGTTACTATTAAACCATCAGGGATAGGACTGGTAGAAATGTTTCTGGAAATGCTTTTTCTTGTCAGGAAACATGGTTTTACTTAAGTCACAGATTTTTAAGGAAGCATCAGCTTCAGCAAAATTGGTTTTTATTTTTCTTCTCATAAAAACTGAGACCTATTTTCATCCCGAATCGGCATTTCTCTTCAACTGCACTTGAAGTCTAAATGTTGATGTGAGATGACACCTTCATTCAAAATGGACATTTTGAATTAACCCTTCAAGACATTAGATTCAGATGCATCAGAATCACTTTTTCCAGAAAACTCCATGCTGAAAACCCTGATATTTTCATTTTCCCTTGCATTTCAGATTGAATAAATTTCCACCATTTCAAAATTCTCTATGGAACAGAAATTCTGACCCTCTCCAGCAAGTTTCTAGACTCTTCTTTCACTGTATAAATCAGAGATGACAACAACAAGCTCTAATGGCAGAAGCAAGAGTAAATTCTATTTTCCCTTCATTTTTCAGAAGCAGCAAGTAAATTCATACCAATAAGAGCTGCAGGTGCTGAGAACTGGCATCATTGCAAAAAGTCAGTCATTATCCCCTATGATCTCAAAGAGTATCTAAACTAAAATAAGCATTCAACATCAGAGATCAGTCCTTTAATTCACTGTGCCAATAAAGTCTGTCAATACCACAGACTGTAAATGAACGTAGACATCCTAGAGCTATCTTTAAAAAGCGACTTAGGATACCACAAACACATTAATTTAACCTGTTCCTCAAGTAAAACATTGGCCTGCTGAGTGCTTGTACTTTGAGACTGCAGGCAAGTCAGTAAGTCAACACTGTGACAAATGCCTTCCTACTCTCTTTTTCCTTTCTAGCTGTTTCCAACATTTTGAAGCAGTATTGTTTGATTGCAGGCTGCTTCCTGAAGCTGCTTCCTTCAACTGCCTGTTGAACCCAGAGGGAATCTTTCCACTTACTTTAACCGGAGCGGGATCAGGCCCTAAATAAGTAGTGGTGGAATCCCTAGACTTACAAACATAACAGCTGTCTCTGCCTTTCCGAAAGAAAAGAGGGAAAGTTATTCCTGCAGCTGTTTTCCCCTAAGTGCCTTCAATCCAAACTGTAACAGGACTGGAGGGAAGGGGGAGAAGGTGGAATTTTAATAACCCATTAAAAAGGAGTATGGGCCATTGCGTAGCAGCTCTTTCAGTTCTACTCAAGCAGGGTCACTGCTGCCAGGCTCAGACAGCCCTAAGGGCACGGGAAAAGTCGTAGTCTTGTTTTCACATCTCATTCACAGAATGGATAACGAGGGGGAGGGAGGAATCAGCTTTTGGGTTAATTAGCACCATGAACAGGCAGCTGCATTGTCATTAAAAGTTCAAGAAGTCATCAGGGTCATCACTGAACTGCAAGATGTACACACATGCACACGAGGCACACGTCTAAGCCTGGATTTTTACCAGCCTTGCTTGGCTCTGATTTTCCACTACCCCAAGGGAAACAGTTTGAGTCAAGAACACTGAATTGTTGTAGCTCTTAGAAGAAGACAGAGGCACAAAGGCAATCCCTCTGAATAGCAGTTGTTCATCCCCTTGGAACTGCTTAATTACACACTTAATAGACCAACTAATAGTTACACGTCTTTTTTCCCCTGAGAAAAATCAGAGGTGTGGCTTACCAATGTATAGTTTCATCTCTGTTTCTAATATTCTGTGGAATAAGCAGAACCCCAGTTAACAAAACCAGGCTATTGGTGCACACTGTTCCTTCCACTGCTTCCTTCCACAAGCAAGGAAGCTGAGGAAGTGCAAGTATGTATTAGCAAATCCAGAAATGAGCATGTATGAATAATAATGAAAAGATAAAACCTCTAAAATGACAAGGACTGCTATTAATAAGGTTTGGAACAGTACTAGCCTCAGAGAGTCACAAGTTGGCTTAAAAACAAAACCAACAAATTATCCAACTATGCAAAACAGCCACAGATTACATTCTTATTGCCACAGTTTGCAGTAACATTTTCTGGTAAGGGATTTTAGTGAAAATGCACCAAGACAAGTAAGGATTCCCCTGCCACCTTCCAAACAGGGCAGGGAAGAAATACAACCTTGAATAGTTGAAGCATTACTGCTTCTACAGAAAGCCGACTGGCATTGCCTGGTCCTGTCAGCTGTAGCTTTGCTGCCAATACATTCTAAAACCAAATGGGGCTGAAACCACTACCATTATAGTGAAACCTCACCAAAACGTAGTTTTCCTTTTCTGGGTGAAAGGAACACAGATCCTGCTTGCTTTTGCTGTTAAACTGGCAGGCAAACATGTAGCTAGCTCATGAGTGTATAGTTCCATTCAATGCTTGGTCTTTGCCAAGGGAAATTACTCTGGGAATACAAGAACGAGGTGTTTTCTTTTTTATTTTAACCATCATAGCTCTGTTGATTCCAGTGTACACTCATTGTCCACATTACTGAATTTCAGTATGTTTATGACAATACAGCTGTTGCAGCAACTGTAGTGGAGATGTTCTCATGAGGAAAAAATAGAATAAAGAGATACAGTCCAAAATTCAGAGGGGAAACAACATGTATCAGCATTTTGGTTCTAATTCCCCAAGTTAAGATGGATGCTGTGAGCTCTGATGGATTTCATCAGAGAAGGAAGTCCAAGTGGACTAAGCAGCTCCTTTTGGAAAACTCCTTTGAATTCTTTCCCTCCCATTCAGGACTCTGGGTACTTTTTGGAACAAAAACTGCCTTTTCCATATTTTTCTATAGTGTAACCTGGTGGTGCTGCCTCAAAGCACCACCACAGTAATCTTTCAATAACAACTTCCTTCAATCCTTCCGTGTTGGTACACATATCTATTGAGAAATACATGCTGGAAGGAACTCTGCCATGTGCTGACCTCATGATGGTTTGATGAACAAATATAGATCCTGCACAAAAATGTGAACCCCCAGGTGTGCCAAGACAACTAACACCCTAAGACCCTGTTCTGTTCGCTCTGCTGTCCTTCTGTCAAAAAGGCTGCCTAGTCAGGATGTGTGTAAGCAATGTTGTCAAATTCAGAAGAGGGGAGCTTTGAACAGCACAAAGGACAAAGCTTACGTCAATGGCCCAAGCTGCCATACTGCATAAAAGACAAACAGGAAAACAGTTTCTGAGACAGGAGGGAAAGACCCAGTGCTTTCCTTTATCCTACCTCTTCCAACAGCCATTAGTACTGGAGGAAATCGGTATGAGAGAAGGGCATTCAGAAACAAACACGAGATCTTGCACTGACAGGAAGGAACCTATTGGCTTGAAAACTTTCCGGTACTAGTGAAAGCTTTGTTTCCCATCCAGCCAAATACACAGGTATCGTCTGCTTTTTTCAATCCACACTATTTCTTCAACCAATTTAAACATGGCATAGGAATAAAGGCCAGTAAGGACCTGCTTCCCACTTCGCTTACTGTTTTTTCAAAAGAGTCGGTCTGTCGGAAAGGACAACTCTCCTTGGGATCAAGCTGGCAGTGCTACTCCAGCAGGCTCCTGCTAAATCACACAACAGAGGGATGTAGGGCTCCATAACACAAGGATTTGTTAGCCTCAGCTTTATAGTCCTGTAATTATTTGGCGTCAGGAGAATCCTCAGAACAAAATATGAGTAAATACATGATTCCCATCCTGTTGGCCTCCCAGTCAAACAAAAAAAAAAAAGAGTAAAGCAGAATACACTGGGAAACTCAAGAAATAGCTGCAATTTTAAATGCACGTGGGAGGTAGATTAGACATTCATACTGATAACAAAAATAGACTCTCCAGAGTTAAAATAACAAATGCCTTTAAAGAGTTTTGGAAGGAACTTAAAACTGCAGGGTTTGAATCAATCTATCTCTAACTACGAGGAATTAGGATGACAGCCACAGAAGGGGGCTATGGGAAAGTTAGACTATCCCACATCACACTTCTGGGAGGTATATTTTATCAGCATCAGAACTCCAGCCTAGCTGGATGATGCATATGACTCACTATCACAGGTTCTGCTGCAGAGTGCTTGTTCCAAAGTAAAAGTGTTAAAGGCAATATACTGATAAGGGTCATTGGCTGTTTGCCACCAGGTCTAGTCAAGTTTCTCTCTGAATGGATAATATTCCATTAAAACCTTCCTGTGATAATTTGGGGTCTCTTAAAGTGCCACCTAGGAGTTCTGTCTCATATTGTGGAATCCTCTATTTCTGTGCTTCTCCGTAAAACTGCAAACTGTTACACAGCGGGGGAAAAGCAAGACAGCTGCTTAATTCTATTGATTATACTATCTATAGAGAAGATGGAAACAGACTTACTGAAGTCTCCTTTTTATCTTGATCCTCTAAGGAAATAACCAACTAAATCCTTAATCCCCCACCCCCTTGGGGGAAAAAAAAAAGGAAAAAAAAAAGAAAAAAAAAAGAAGAGAAGGACAGGTGCTGCTCTTCATATTTAGAGAAGCCAAACAAAGGGCTTAAGAACTCATCCTGCCCTTACCTCCAGCACAATCCTTTGCAATACTGAGGCTCTTGCATGGAACTGCGGCTCTTGTCTTCCCACGCTTCTCTGGGTTTGTGATTTTTGCCCTGTGGGATGCTAAGGGAGGGCCCTGTATTTTGTGGCTATTGAAGTACTGTACATGATGGCTACTTAAGTGCCCCAGGGGTCACTTTGCTGTTTTATTTCTTCTTGGACTGATCCTCTTCACCAGTGCATTTAAGGTATTCATTACTGCAAGTGCTATACTTTTCCATCTAGTGTGGTCCCCCGACTAGTGTCTCCTGTTCTTTCCTAAACCTCTTTTCCCCACCCTCCCTTCTCCCAAATACCAGAAATTTTTCAGCTTTTAGCTCTGCACCATACGTAGTATACTACTTATTGGAGGAAATTATTTACTCAGAAACAGGCCTATGTATCCTAGTCCAGAGGTGAGTATGATAAACAGGGAAACTGTTTCACTCTTAAAGGACTCCCCCCATTTTCCCAGGGAAATTTAAAGCAGGGGACCCAGCAACCTCACACTTTACAAGAACGGGTCTAAAGGCTGTTTCATACTGTCACCTCAACCCCCTTTGATCTGCAACGTGCATTTCTCTAGACCTATGAAAGGCAGGCGGGATTTTTATAGCAGTGTCAGAAGAGGCAGGAAGTAGGAAACTGGGGCAGGCATTTGGAAAGTGTATAAAGGGCTTGGAACAGTGGGGCCAGCCTGGAACTCCTTCCCCCAAAAGAACACGGAGGTGAAGAAGTGTCTGAGGAATAGCTGGTTTTCTACAGATACTCTCTGGTTCTCTCCTCCTCTACCTGTTGCCTTTCCAACATCAGCCATTTCCTGTCTTTCGAAGTCAAGTGGAAGTTTTCCATTCTGTGGTTTTCCTGTCTTGGCACAAGCAAGCACATTTTTTCCCTTATATTTTAACTGTTTGGAGACCACCACCAAAACCTGCTCACTAGGGGGAGAGCTTCCTATTTACAGCTGATCCAAGAAATTTGAGAGGGCTGATTAAACATCAGGGGAGCAAGATCTTTGTTTGTTCGTGTATTCACTGAGCATGAGATTGAACCCGTTGTCTGAACAAATGCTCCAGTGCTCTTCTATAGAGAATTAACAGACTAACATAATGCCAGCAGGACTCCCTGCAGGCTGCACTGCAGTAACACCCAATACAGAGGGAAACATGGAGAAAAGGAAACAGATGTTGAAGTCCCCATACTGTAATTACAATACAGCATGAGGGAGTTAAAATTCATGTCCTTCAGTCTAGGCCAGCAGGAGCTTGGATCATTTTGAACACGGCCCTGTGGAATAGAAGTACTCCTGTTTCTTACATGCCGTTGTGGGATTTGGTTTTTTTTAATGAACCACCAGAGAGCAAGAAGTAATAATGTGTTACCTTCATGCTGTTGCACCTGGTGTAGCCATTACTATCTGTGAAAGCATTGTGCAAATTTGGTGCAAGTTATACCCACTTTGCTAAAGTACCAGTGATCGTGCAGGCCAGCAGAAACCTGGGCCTTTTCATGTCAAAGTCAAGGAATTAAGAAGGGAAAAATCTATGGGGTCTCTTTTTCATCCTTGGGCCCTTTCACATACCTTTCTTTACCTCCCCAATAATCCAGTTCTAAGCTCTTAAGAACCAGCAGGATTACAATGCTCTGACACAATAGATGGGTAACTAAGGAAGATTGTGAATTTTTGATTAGTGTGTATTTTTGTCCGAATCAATAACAAATTGAACAATGATGACTCTGCTGATCGCACGCTCTCCTTTTATCTCCTGACTGCAGTGGGTCAGGTTACTACTTCATGTATATCAAAAGTACCTTTCGACAGTATATCTGGCTTAATTTCACCTGCTTCTCCTGATGCGTAATCTGCATCATTTTCCAGCTAAGCTGTATTTTCCTTATAACTCACCTGGTTAAAAATAAAAGGAGCTCGAGCCCTGCACACACACCCATGCAACCTGCACTTCTTGAAGGGCTGTTTGAAGGAACTTTCCATTCATCTGAATGGAAGAAGGCAACAGCTTGGCTAGAGTCCAGATAGAGTAAAGTACATGTGCTCTGTCCCTGGCCAGTCCACGCAGCCAGACTTTTTCAAAGCCTAAGCCTTGATTGCCAGTCAGAAACAAACATGCTACAGGCTGTTAGAGATCAATCAGTAGAGCATCAGATTGTTTTATATGGGTTCTCCTACTTCAGTGTTCCCTGAAGCCACAGTATCCATTCACTCTCCTGGATGGATTAGATTCACATTGGCCATGACCCACATAGTTTCAGATGGGGTGGCCTGTCATGTGTCACAGCTAATGATTCTTCTTAGCTTGACCAGCCTGTATCTAGTTCTTCACCAGTGCTTCCATACAATATCTCTCCCTTCCAGTAATCCTTCTCTCCTCCTTATACTCAGACATTAGTCTTTGAAGGGCCTTTGCCACTCCTACAGCTCCTAAATACCTTCTCCCATTAAAAGTTTCCCATTGAGCCTATTCCTGTGATCACCCTCTTCCCCAACCTGTAACAAAGACCGAAGTTTTCAGAGCTGAGCCCACTGACACGGATCACTAGTTCCCCACTAGCACAACCCAAGACCTTTCCTCAAGTTGACAATGGCCTCCCCAGCATTCTCTCCAATCACGGAATGACCAAATTGTTTAGGTTAGAAAAGGCCTTTAAGATTATCGAGTCCAACCGTTAAGTCCAAGTCCACCACTAAACCATGTCCCT
>NW_009225190.1:0-3514 GCF_000690835.1 Fulmarus glacialis
GAGGGGACTGAGGGGAGCGGGGCGCGGGCCTCTGCGTGGGGAGGGCGGCAAGGGCGGGCGTCCCCCACGGGCTGGCACCTTGCGTCCCCGCAGCGCCCGGCTGGGATGGCCCTTGTCCCCTCAGTGCCCCAGCTGAGATGGCCATGGTCCCCTCAATGACCCAACCAGCCTTGGTCCCCTCAACACCCCAACCAAGTTGGCCATAGTCTCCTCAATGCCCCAACCAAGATGGCCATGTCCCCTCAACAACCCAACCGAGATGGCCATGGTCCTCTCAATGATCCAACCAGCCACGGTCCCCTCAACAGCACAACTGAGATGGCCGTAGTCTCCTCAATGCCCCAACCAAGATGGCCATGGTCCCCTCCACTGAGGGGACCCAACTGAGACCCAATGCCCCAACCAAGATGGCCATGGTCCCCTCCACTGAGGGGACCCAACTGAGCCCCAATGCCCCAACTGAGACGGCCATCGATGCCCTAACCCAGGCCTTTGATGTCCCAACCAAGATGGCCACAGACCCTCCGTGCCCCAGCCAAGATGGCTGTGCTCCCTTCAACGCTCCTAATATGACAGCCACCCTCCCTTGAGTACCCAAACAGAGGTGGCCATGGTCCCCCTCAGTGCCCTGACCAAGATGGCTGCAGTCCCCTCAACACCTCAACCCGGGACAGCTGCCATCCCCTCCACACCCTGACCGGGATGGCCGCCTGTTCAGCTCGAGGGTTTTTGGGAGGAGCCCAAGAGAGGTGACGCTGCTGTAAACCACCTTGATCCTTCCCTCTCCCCACCTTTGATTGCTCCCCTAAACAGCCCGTAATAAGTCTTGTGCAAGCCCAAAATACTCTTCCCTGCATCCCAGTATGAGTCCCATACCCCCAAGATATCCCAAGATGAGCCCCGTACCCTGAAGACATCCCAGGGTGAGTCCCATACCTCCTGAGACATCCCAGGATGATTCCCATATCCCTAAGAGAGTGACTCCCCTTGGTCCAGCTGCTCACTCATGGTGATGGGTCACCACAACCCCACAGTGCTGGTGGCTTTTTCGGGATGTGCCAGGAGGAGCCGGGCAGGGCAGTAGGTAAAGCAGAGCCAGGTGAGACATCCTGGACTTTCATCAGCTTTGGGTTAAGGGAGAAGATCCCGATGCAGGTATACCAGAGTCCCTGAGCTGCTGGACACCTCTCAGCCGAGTTAATTCACTGGGTGGTGCCTCAGGGAGAGGGTTTCTTTCTCCTGGCAGGAAGTGCCAAGGGGGCTGCTGGGTGGTGCAGGTCCCTCGGTTGTGGGAGAGTAACCAAAAGAGGCAGATTTTCCTTCTTCTGTCTCAGTTGTTTCCTGCAACAAAGCAGCAAAATCCAGTAAAGGCCTCCAACCCTTCTACGTCGGAGCATTCGGTTTCGTATGTGATTGCAACCGTGTCGCACTTTCCTCCTCCATCCCCGCTGGCTCTCAGGCGAGGAGCGCTCTCACTGGGTCTGCGCTCTGCTCCATTGCAAACCGAAAACATAACACGGCTTATCCTTATCTTGAAGGACTCGCTGGTGTCCTCCTCTCTTCCTACAAATCAGTGAGCAGCTGCTAGTTCCCTTCTGTCTGAAATCGTCCCTAGGGTTTGTAGTAGCAAGGTCCATCCTTTTGCTTACAGGTGGGTCACCATACAGGTATTGTTCCAGATTGCCTTGGTGGGTTACAGACTATGGGTTTCACCCGATGACAATCTGCCAGTGTCACTCTTTTGAAGTGACATAGCAGTGGATGGCTGGGGATGCATAGGGATGAACATAGCTGTACCAAAGAAGACCTTTCCAACAGTAAAGCGTGAGGAGCAAGTGGAGAAGACTTTGAACCTGCTTTTGGCAAACCTGATTTTGAGGGCAGAGGAAAGGCTGAGGCTGTAGGACACCAAGATGAGCAGGAGAGGCATCAGGATGACAAAAGCAGCTGCCAGAATGATCTGGAGCTCTTTCCAGATGGACCCTTTTAGATGATTGAGAGCCTACACCTCACCTCTAGCACGAAGGGCAGGAGTCCCTCCTAGGTCCTGCATCACATCTGTGGCATCTCTTGTCTCTGTACAGCTGTATACAGGCATCTCAGTTGCTCCTCTGAAGTGTGTTTCAGAAGCTGAGATGTGAGCTGTCTTGATAAGCCAGGGAGATAAATCCCGCCCAACCGCTCAGGCATACCAGTCACATCCTTATTTTCTGCAAATTCTCCATGTGCATTAGTTTGACCTCTGCATGTCAATTTAAAAGAATATTTTCATTTGCTCTCATCTACATGGGGTTGGAGCTTGGGCACATGTGATAGCTACCAGCCTGAGGATAAGACAACTTTCTGGTGCAAACCTCTTTTGAATATACATCAGGCTCTGGGTGTCAAGTTTAGACCTCTGGATGGGCATCCAGGTGCTTAGGCACAGGTGACCTAGGCTCAGATGTCCCACAGGGTTAGGGGAAATCCACCATATACCCCTGGAAGCCAGGCAGGAGCCACAAAGATTTCTACAGCGAGATCAGACGCTGCACCTCGGCACCCCCTCAGCCCTAGATGCAGAAGTGAGGGTCAGCTTGTGGTAGTCGTGGTCAAAGTGGCTCAAGAAAGATACTTCAAGGTACTTCATTGTGACCATGCCTGCAAGCCTTTAGACTAGTTAGCCTTTGAGAGCTCAGCAGAGAGAAGAGGTGCCCTTTTACCCACCCATGTATGTTCAAGACCCCCCCATATTCTCTCCATGTGCACCCAGATGTGCCCTCCTGCATGCACAGATCTTTCCTTTCCCCTCAGGGCAAGCTCTGACCCCATCTTCCCCACCACATCCATTTTCTTCCAGCCCATTCCTCTCCCTGGGGGCTCAATTCCCTTCTGTCCCCAGACACATGGGTCCTCTGATCCCCTCCGCTCCCTTCTGAGCGCCTTGCCTTCTCCTCCATCTCCCTTTATCCTCTTTCTGGGTCCTCTGTGCATCTCTCCCTGCTTCTCCTTCCCCTCCATCTCCCTTTATCCTCTTTCTGGGTCCTCTGTGCATCTCTCCCTGCTTCTCCTTCCCCTTTACTGCACACTCAGATCCCCACCATCCCCGACCAGGTGTCTCCGTGCCCAGGCAATGCCTCCAGGACCCCTGTGTTTACAGCAGAAGCTGCCCACAGGAGCCAGAGGAGCTCGTTAATCACCTTTTTATTTTATTTCAAGTGCTGTACACAAAGTCACTCACCCCCAGGTGCTCCCAGCGCCCCTGTGCAGACCCCGCCTCGACACCCGCCGTGATCCAGCACTCACTGCTGCGGGGTGCGAGGCCAAAATAAGTTACTCGCCTCCCCACGCTGTGCTCCCAGGCACCAGGGCAGGTCAGTATCAGCCCTCGAGCGCCGGCCCTGCCAGTGCCTGGTTCACCCAGAGTGCCCCGCACCAGGGTAAGTGTTCGCTTTGAAACTCAAAGTCACAGCATCGGGCCCTGCCCGTTCCCGGCACCGCTGGCCCTGGCTCCCATCCCCGGCTCCCGGCGCTC
>NW_009225190.1:3536-6819 GCF_000690835.1 Fulmarus glacialis
AGCTCCGGCGGGGAAGGGACAAGGTCGGAGCATCCAGTTGTCACACTCGCGCTGCCGGCAGCTGCCTGAGCCTGCCTGCCCAACCACCCCAGGGTGCCTTAGAGCTGCTGGCTAAATTGCTGGGGGGATCCCCCCAGCTTTTCGCCCCCCACTTTGATTCATCCCACGGGGACGTGCCATCAAGGTGCGGTGAACCTGATGCAAACGCAAAACCCAGTGCCAGCCAGCGTGGTCCCGGGATAAAAACAGGAGCAAAGCCACAAGGATCAACTCAGCCCAGTGGAGGTTTGGAGACTTGTGTCCTACAGGGTCCCCAGGGAGCAGCGAGCCCCCGATGCCGTCCGCTGCATCTGAGGGATCCCTAGCAGAAGCAGGGAGTACTCACTCCATCTTGGCTTCCAGGTGGTGGATGGTCTGCTTGTCCAGGTAGCGGCAAAAGAGCGAGAGAAGGTTGCTGGGCAAGAAGAGAGGTTCCACCAGAGAGGCCTTGGGCACTTGCGACAGCTCCCGGGCAACCAGGAACACTGTGTCTGTCCTGGGGGCATCAACGCAGCGGGGGGGTGAGCACCCCACCAGCTGGTGAACCCCAACCCCATTGTTTGCACAGCCCCTCACCACATCTCGAAGTCCCCGCCGCGTGGCTCCAGCGGCACATCGGAGGACAGCAGCCTCTCGCCGTGGCTCAGCAGGCAGTAGAGCAAGGAGATCCCAAACTGTGGGGAAGCACCAGGAGGAGCATCATGGGAGGTGGCACCTGGGGGATGCCGCAGGCCTCTGCCCTCCTTGGGGCCACCTACCTGGTTCTTCAAGGCCATGGTGAGGGGGAGCTCAGGGGACTCGGGCAGAGGCCTGGTCATCTCCTGCAGGACCTCAATGAGTTTGCTGAAGGTCATCCTGCCCACCACCTCGTTCAACGGGCTGTAGAGCAGGGGGAGAGACTGGGCAGGGCAGAGAGGAGAGCAGGGATCTGAGACTGTTTGACCCATCACGGCCACAGCCCCATCCCTGAGACCCATCCCAACACCTGGGGGGGGACGCAAGGGTCAATGCTGCACCCCCCTCCCCGGGGGGGGACTGCCACCAGGACTGCTTTAACCCCTCCTGAAGACCTTTCTCCTCCTCCTCAGGGAAGGAAAAAGGCTTCTGCCTTATGTCAACCCCACCAGCTGCCTGGCCGTGCTGGGATGCAGCTCGATGGGCCCTCCTGTTGCCCAGAGTGCCCCTCCCCAGCAAGAGCAACAGGGGAAGGAGGCAGCCCGGGATGCCCCTGCCCTGGCTGGAGGTGCTCGCCTCGTCCAATACGTCTTTCTTCATGAGGAAGGGCAGGTGGTGGGTGATGGTCAGCAGAATCTTCTCCGCTTGCTCCCGGGTCAGGTGGGGCAGCAGCCGGGCCGTGAGCTTCTTGCCCTTCTGCACACACAGGAGTTGCAGGAATTCATCCTCTGCCTCCCTGGGGACGAAGGCTCCATTAGCACAGATCCCAAGGGATCTGTAACATCTCTGTCCATCCAGAAGGACCAGCATCAGCTTCAGGGGAGGACGAGGCTCATGAGCAGGGTCAGCACAGGCCACGGTGACACATGGAGGACAGGATCCAATCCTCGCCATCACCCAGAACTGCTTGTCCATGACCATCTGAGCCCTGTGAGGACCAGGACATGCCACCCGCTCCCCTCTCCCCAATGACACAAACTCACTCTTCACTGCTGCAAGCCCTGATTTTTAAGGCTTGGAAGATACGCTCCACTTCTTGGCTCTTCTGCTCCTGACAGCAGGGCTGCTGCTCCTCCTGGGTCAGAGACACCTTCCGCTGTGTCTTCTCCACTTCCAGCAGCTGCAGGAAGAGCTGGAGAAACCACATGGGGTAAGGAGGAAGCTTGGAGCATCCTCTGCCTGCCAGTTATCCAGGACCTCTGCCCAGGCAGATATCCCACCACAGAGCTCTTCAGATGAAAACAAAACATCTACATCATCCCACCTCGCCCCGAATCACGGCTCGCTCACCTTCTCGATCCTGTGCAGCGCCCGAAGCCGGTGGCTCCCCGCAGCCTTCAGGAGGGGAGAAAGGAAGGCACAACAGTTACAGCCAGCACCAGACACCGCCGCCGGCAGAGCGCTGGGCCAGCTGCTCCCTGGGGATCAGAGGCGCTTCAGGATACAGAGCAATCCCACGGGAAGGCCACGGCCAGCTCCGACTGCCCGGAGCCCCATCCCATCCCTTGGCAGGGAACAAGCTGCCACCACCGAGGTGGCACCCGCTCTAACTGTGTGCCCCATCCCGTGGCTCAGGGCAGCACCCAGAGCTGGGGCGGCACCCACGCTCGGTCACAGCAGTTCCTAAAGCTCCTGCTAAAGCTGCTCCAGGGCCTGGGGAAAGCTGGAGCGGTGTCCCCAGGCATCTGGGGCACCCACCAGCCTAGCTCCCCCTCACCTACCTCCTCCACAAGGGCATGGTGTACAGCATCGATGGCCCGGCGAGGGCTGTAGCAGGTGGATACCGCGACCTGGCCCAGCGAGCCCGCAATGCGCACCACTGGAAGAGAGATGGGACGCGGTGAGACCACGTCCTGCAACCCCTCGCCTGGCCCCCTGCCCCAGGCCCTCACCAGAGTCGTACGTCTCCACTTTCTGGATGAACGGTGTGACCAGCTTGGGGGGCTCCTGCTTGTTGCGCCGGCCGAGCAGCTCCTCCTCAGCCGGTTTGCGCTCCAGCCGCTGGTAGTACGTCTGTAACAACAGGCATAGCCAGGAGGGAAGCCACCACGAGCCTGGGCACCCTCTGGCTCCCAAAGGGATGAAGCCCCAGCCCCAAGGAGCAGGATGAGCCACTGGTGCCACCAGCAGGAGCTCACCTGGTAGTAGTAGTCATCATCCATGTTCTCGCTCTGCAGCTGGATCATCTCCACCTTGACGACCCAGTCCTTCTCCTTGGAGGTCATCAGCCCAGCATAAGGGTCCACTTTAGGAGACCACAGCTTCTTGGGGGAGATGCTGGCACAGGAGAAGATTGCAGCCTGCTGTGACTGCTCAGAGCCCCCCCGCCACCCCACAGTTCCCCAGGACCCGGGACCCCCTTACCTCTGCACCTGCCCGCCTTGCTGCTGCCGCTGGGTCAGGATCCGCTGGTGCTGGGGGTGCAGCTGGGTCATATGGCTGGGTGCGCTGCAAAGGAGACCAGACGGGGGCCAGGGAGCTCAGCACCCGCACCAGAGCCATCCCCAGAGGGGGGACAACCCCCAGCTGCTTTGTGGGGCTCCACCAGTCCCACCCAGGCACCCCGCTC
>NW_009225190.1:6882-9431 GCF_000690835.1 Fulmarus glacialis
GCTGGCCGCTGGCCGACGGACTGAAGAAGAGAGCGGGGTCCAAAGAGGGAGACATGGGACCGAAGTGCATGGCGAGAGGCCGCGGCGGGCTGCTGATGGTGGGTGACGCAGGCCGGAAAGGGGTCGGAGCTGCGTACTCTGCGGTCTAGAGAGGGAGAGAGAAGCGATCACGTGTCTGAGCCTTCCCCTCCAAGGGTCCCGGAGGGGTCTGCCAGCTTCATGCTGGCTTCTGGCTCCCATCCTTGCAGGGGCCACCCTCTCCCTGCACGGAGGGGACACATGGGGCACCACAGCAAGGTGATACCCCCCAGGATCCTGCCATTACAGCTGAGCAAGGTAAGGGGACCCGGGTGTCACCAGGGATTGCGTGCCCCAGGTCCATCACCAGTGCCACAGCACAACACCAAGCACAACACCATGCCCAGTGCAGGTCCTGTGGGGACATCAGGACAAATAGATTTATGAAGCAACAGCCACACCGGTGGCTGCACCTTCCCCGTTGGTAAGACGCCAGAGATGGGTGCTCAGAATTAGATGGAGGCATCCCCGGCATCCCCGGATGGCAGAGCTTGGGGGAGGCACTGTCCCATCCCCTGCTGCTCCAGGGGACCTCAGAGAGGACATGGTGGTAGCTCACAGCCCACTGCGTTACCTGGTTAGAAGCGAAGAGCGGAGAGGGTCTGCGAGCCGGCGTGAAGGGCCGAGGGGAGCACGGTGAGCGAGGCATCAGAGGCGACTGCTGCAGGGCGGGAGACGGGAGGTATCACTGGGACAAGCCTGTCCTCCTGGGGAGGGGAGGCAGAGGAAGAGGGGATGCAAGAGACCCCCAAACCCGTTACCTGCCGGAGAAAGCGCTGGGGGAAGGACTTGGGGGACATGAGTCTGAAGTCAGGGCGCTTGAGCCGGGGAGAGCCCCCATAGCCCCTCTGCACAGGGGAGCCGAGGAAGTCGAGGGCCACGTTGGCAGATGGTGGGGGCCTCTCCAGGACCTGGAGGATGGCTTTATCCTGCGGGAAGGAGGCAGCAGGAGATGGAAATGGGGCCCAGCTGGGATCAATTTAGCTCCCCCAACATCAAGCAGCTCACCAAAGCCTTTGGTTGTTGCTCAACCAGACCATGCACCGGCCATCCTGGCTCCCATCCTGGTGGCATGCAACAGCAGGGGATCCGGCATGGGGGTCCCAGTCCCCCCAAACTCAAGCTTTGCCTTCTAACCCAGGCTCTGCTTAGGGTGGCCTTGGCACCCAAGAGACACATCCTTGCGCCTCCAAACCCATCATGTGGCTTTGGAGGTCCCCCAGTCACCTCAAATCGCCTGCGCGACGCTTAGCCCAGGGTACCAGGGAGCCCTTGGCCGTTCCCTGAGGGCCTGGCTGGGGGTACCCACCTCCAGCACGTGGTGGGGTGGGATGCTGCCGGGGCAGGAGCCCCACACCGTGGGATCCATCGCCAGCTGGAAGACAGGGAGATGGTCAGTATGGGGAAGGAGGACAGGAGAAGGGCAGGGGACACTACAGGGGCCGCTCAGCCTTGTCACCGGATCGGAGGAGATATTTTTACCGTGTCCTCTTTGCTGAACTCTGCCCAGCAAGCACCAATCCTGCTGTCCAGCACCGCCGAGTCCTGGCTCTGCAAGCAAAGAAGAGGTTACAGGCACATACTCAGCCCTGGCATGGTGGGTCTTCCTCCCTTGGGCCAAACTACTCCCTGGTGCCCTCCGTGGGGCAGGACCCACAGGTATGGGGATGGAGGGGGCAGCAGCAGGTCCCCAACAGCCCCTCTGCCTGCCGGCCAGGCGTGGGTCCCCTCCCTCTCCGCTCACACGTCACCTCCAGCGTGGGTTTGCTCTGCACAGCTCTCATCACCGCCGGGTCTCCCAGGTCGTTGGGCTCCTCACAGGGCTCCTGGTCTTCCTCCTGTTCCTCAGTTCCCAACTCCTCCTCCTCTTCCTCCAACTCAGAGCTGACCTGCTCGACCTCTGGCTCCATCCCACCTTCCTCCTGGGGCTCTCCCAGCTCCTCTGGCTGCTCGGCTGCTCCCGGCCCCAATTCCTCCCCAGCCTCGGTCTCTTCTGCCACCACTTCAGCCAGCTCAGGGCTGATGTCTGAAGGCATCAGGGGTTTTGCAGCGTCCTCCTCAGTAGAGTCTCGGTCTGGGAGGAGGGAAGCAGAGCACATCAGGATGGGTGAGAGCCTGGGCAATGCCTACCAGGGTCCCTGCTCCCAAACCATCTCCTCACCAGGCAGGAGGACACCTTCCTCACACCCCCACCTCCATCCTCCTCACCCCATTGGGTGCTCGCTGACCTACCCCATCCTGAGGCTCCCCTGAGATCTTACCTAACCCAAAAGTCATCTCATTGTACAGGTCGAGCTCTTCGTCCTCCTCAGCCATCTCCTCCAGCAGAGGCGCATCTTCCACCAGCAGGTAGTCCTCGAGGATCTGGAGTTGAAAGCAGCAGGGTCCCCGCTAAGGGACACAGGCAGGGATCGGGTAACCCTAACTTGCCCCCAAGTGGGGGGCACCCAACCTCCTCCCCACCCCGCTGG
>NW_009225191.1:0-25797 GCF_000690835.1 Fulmarus glacialis
GGGGCAGCTGCCTGGGAAGGGGTTTGGGCACTGCCAAGGCCGGGAGGTGCTTTAGCCTGGCACTTTGTTTTTGGGGACCTCTGAGGGGGAGACGCCAGCATGTCCTGCGGTGGAGCTGGTGCAAACGCCTCCTTTTCCACCCCAGCAGTGGCTCCCTGCACAGGCTGAAGATCTTGGCTGCTTCCTTGAGGGGCAGCTTTCTTCCAGCTCCTCATCCAGGTGCGATGCAGCCGGGGCTCTCCTTCTGTGACCCACTCTTGGCTTGCACCTTGCCAGCACTCGGGGATGGTCCCTCTTAAAGTTGGGGCTATAATAGAAGCATAGAAGCCAAAGAATGCAAAGGAGAAGAGTGAGTTGCAACCAGTTCAAGCCTGGAAAACACAAATCTATGAGAACTAAGACTTTTAATCACAAAAGCCAAACTTGGGTATTGAAAAGGACTCTCAGGGGCGTTGGAAACCTCAAGCTTGGGCTGTCTCTAACGTCACGATATGGTTCTATTAAGTCATAACCAGCCCTGGGTTTTCACCTGAGAAATGCCCTGAGAAAGAAATGAAGGTGAGGACATTTATGGCTATCCCCATCTCCTCTGTTGCCATGGCTTATTTGATTTGAACATCAGTCTCTCCCACCAGTTCCTGTGCAGAGGAACTGATGTACCTTTCTAGGAGCAGGAGCAGCTGCTGCTTCTGCTGGAAATTCATCCCGGAGTTAGACAAATAGGACACCTTTGGCAGTTCACGCAGCCCATGGAGATCAAGCTGACGATGGAAACTTTCCATGCTCTCCATTTCAAAAACTCTCCCAAGTCCTCTTCTTGCCAGCACTTCCTTCTTGAACATATCCTCATTGATGGCAACAAAAACTCCATCATCAGCCCACCAAATGGACTGGAACTCGTTGCTGCGGGCAATTTTCCAGAGCTGCTTGAGAAAGGAGAGGTCTTCAGTTTTGCCAGCACTCTCCTCAGAATAAGCAGGAGTGCCTCTTTCAGTAGTGCTGTCATCATTGCAAGCTCAGAAAGACTCTTCTTCTGCCATTGCTCCTATAGCAGTGTTCCCAGCTGCTTGATCATCCCACTCAGGAGAGGCTGAGCCTGACGACTCCCCCAGCTCATCTGAGGAAGAGGAGGAGGAGATTTCAGCTGTTGATGACTCCCTTTGAAACCATCCGCTCTCATTTGGGCTCCAGCTTTCTTCTGCAACCATCGCTCTGGCCAGCCAGGCTTGGTCCTGCCAGACACCAATCAAAGGCCATCTGGCACCAACTGGCCGACTGCAGGTTCCCATGGGACATTTTCAAACGTCACTGTGGTGCCCATGCCGCATGGCGATGACATGGCAGGGTGGAACCTGTGACCTGGCAGAAGGGAGCAGCCAGAGGAGACATTGCTGAAGAGCACTTATTACTTTTCACTCCCAGAGCCACCGGTGGTGGGACTCCAGAGCCCAGAAGTCAATAGAGCTGTGTTGAACGGCTGTAGGCAATGAGAGGACCGTGCTGTGTCCGGTTGCATCCAGGAGTGGGTCCACAGGGAGGAGTGGGGACGGCTGCAGTGCTGGGCATCCTAGTGCCCCATTTGGGAAGCTTTCCAGCTGGGCACCTCTGACACCTGCAGAAATGTCCTTACGGTCTTTGCTGTGCTGGTGGCTCTTGAGCTCCTGCTTCACAGCCTTTGGCAGAAAGTGGGGAGCAGCAGGGCTGGGGCTGCAGCCAGTGCCCGGGGTGCTGGGTTTGTGGGGTCCCTCCTCATCCAGACGTTGCTTCACCTTACCTGTGTGTTACACAGACTAGGTCCCTCCTGGTCCTCTTTACTTCCCTCTGGATTGTCCAGCAGTGTAGGGAAAAAAAGAAGCTGAATGAATGCAAGAAAATAGAAATCTCTTAGTATTTGCTGCCCATTTCTTCTCTAGACAGAGAAGGGCTCTGTGGTTTGAAGAGCACTGCTTCTGCAAGGGAATAGGTGTGCGCCCAGGCAGTGCTCCTCTCCCAGATTTCAGCAGTCTCCCAGGGGCTGCTCTGTAGGATCTACTGGAAGGAAAACACTACGAAGGCTGTGCAAAGGAAATGGAAGAAACGGGAGGTGCGCAACCCCCCCTTTCCTTGCTTTGGTTCTTCTGCTTCTCTTTGCTCTTTCAACTGTAGGAATGAAAGCAACAAAATCAATCCTGCTCTATAAAGCTTTTGAATCAAGCCCCTCTCTACAGTATCAGGAGCTTTTTCTGTAAAGGAGAGGTCTCATCTCGAGAGCCCAGAAGTCAATAAAGCTGTGTTGAACAGTTGTAGGCAACGAGAGGACCGTGCTGTGTCCAGCTGCATCTAGGAGGGGGTCCGCAGGGAGGAGCGGGATGGTTGCACCATTAGGCATCCCAGTGCCCCCATTTCTGAAGTTTTTGTGATTCCCTGGAGAAACATCTTACAAGCCTTGGCTGCACATTCTTTAAAAGCCAAGCAAAGTACTCCCATCTCTAAACACTGCAGGACTGCACAGCAGTAATTTCTAGTCTTCCCAGGCACTGATAGTATTTTTACTCCAGGAGAATCCTAATGGGATAGTGAAAGATCAGCATCTTTCCCTCTGAGCTGCACAGCCACTTTCAGAATAGCCCAGCATAGAGCTCAGCCCAGCCCAGCCCACCAGGACAGTCAAGCTGTGCCTGATATAGGTTGTCATAACCTTTGTCACAGCCACCATGCACCCTCATGCTCCAGGCATGTGGTGCCGTGACATGCTCCAACCTTTCAGTGCGCTTCCTCCCCGGCATTGGCTGCATTGTGCCCTTCATCCTTTGGCTTCTCTAGTCCTGGAGGAGTTTAACTGGGAAGAGGACATTTTGCCTTTTGTTTGTTATATTTGACGAGAAAGGGAAGGGGGTGCATGAAGAAATACCCCCTCTGGATTTGAAGAGCTGGCAACAGTTTTTCCTGAGCCAGCTTTACATGTTCGACATTATATTTGATGAGAAAGGGAAGGGGGTGCATGAAGAAATTTGCCCTGAAATACCCCCTCTGGATTTGAAGAGCTGGCAACAGTTTTTCCTGAGCCAGCTTTACATGTTCGACATAAGCTATACTGACCCAATGCTCCAGGCACTACCACAATACTGATAAAGCTCCTTCAGGTCAGCATTCAAAGATCTGTGAACAAGGACTCCTCGTATGCCCTGAGATCTGTCCTGCAGCTGGAAATGCTCCCTGGTAGCAAACTGACCTTTCAAAGGGGCTATGAATACTTCTGCCAAGCAAGGGGAAAGGGTTTCTCTTGTTGAAACATATTGCAGCAAGCCTTTCCATGGCGTAAACCCTCTTCATGCCAGCAGGATCAATGCAAAGGACCCGTCTATGGTACCTGGTATCTGAGCTCCTGCTTCTCTCTCGCGTGCAGCCCAGTGTGAGGCAGGTTGGCTGCAGCATTTTGCGAGCTCTATAACAGGGGAGACTATTTCTACGGTGACAGAGACCCAGCAGACAGCTGAGATCCCAGAACAACCCCTGAGCTCACCTTGTTAGCAGTCCCAGATTACTGTTCTCTAAGAATCTGTTCTAAGCATTGGCTAAGTTTGGAAACAGTGCTAAAAGCAGGCTTGCTGCTATCATGCCAATGAATGAAGAGCTTGTCAACAGAGGGAGATTCACCAGCAGCAGGATCAGGGAGCAGCACAAACATTTCTGTACAGTATTTCCTCTATACAATGGTTTATATCTAAGCGTGAATCCTTCAAAATGCTGTAGTAGAGCTTTAATACTGCATTAAGTGCTAGGAAATGGAAGGAGCAGAGGGTATTTCACCATCTAGCATCAGACTTTTCAAATGGATGTGAATCCTCCACCCAAAACACAGATTCAACTAACAAGCCAGTTCCTAACACGTTCTGACCCTTGAAAAGTGTCACTTTTGGCTTTCACTTTATCTCAGGAAAATCCTCAGCAACTTAGACTTGCTCTGAGGGTGAAGCTCACCAAGTGTTCATACAAGCCAAGGAACAGCAAGCAACGTGCAGTTGCTGGCAGCAGGGCAAACCCTTTGGGGTGGAGAGCCAGGATGCAGCGATCGCAGCCACCACTCCCATCTCTGCCTTCAGGAAGTGACTCGTTCCGTTTTCTCCTGCGAAAGCAGAAAGGGGAAGAAAGGAGCTGGTTGTCACAGGAAGGCAAACAAGTCAAAAAAAGAGAGGTGCTACAGCTGCAGTGAGTTTGAGATGTGCTGCTTTGAGTCATCCTGAGGTGTAGGAGAAGCCACTGTCCCCTGCAGCACCTCAGGCCTTCTCTATAACAGGCTGAACACTTTATAGTTAGAGCTGAGGTGCTAGGCCAGTTGTTTCCAACTCCTGTTATGTTTATTATGCGTCTTTCAGTATTTTATATTCACCAGAAGAGAGCTGGTGTCCGGAAGAAGTTATTTCCCACCACAAGTCACCCAGCCCTGCATTTCTTGGTCAGGTTTACTCCCTCTTGGAGAGCAGACACATTCCTCTGCCTCTGCCTTTCAGCTCAATGCCAGGTCCGCAATGCGCCTGATAGATAAACCAAGCCCTATCAAGACCAAGAGCATTCTTGTCTATCACTGTACCTTGACCCATTGAACGAGATCTTTTTTATCAACTCCTGAAGATGTGGGAAGCAGCTGGAATCTGGGATCCATGGGAGGAAGGGACAGCATATCAGGCGTCTCAAAAATAGAAAGATCATAAAGGTTAGGCTCGAACCAAGTGAGGCAGACAAAGCCCATAACCCCTGCCAGGAGGATGAGCAATGCAAACAGTGGATGCCTGTATCTGAAGTAGAGATTTTTTTCCCAGTCACAGCAGAGGAATGTGTTTTAAGTAGCTGGCTTTTGGCCTTCTGTTTTGTTTACTCTTCCAAAGACAAAACCAGAAGTGACGCCATATCCTGCTTTATTGAAGCACAGAAGGAAGCATCTGGGAAGGGGAGGCAGAACATGACAAAGTCCAGACCAGCCTAAAAGGGAGACACACACAAACCCTCCTGCTCAGCCTGCTGAATATGTAGATATTTATCTACACAGCCTGCCTCCACAGTCAAATGGAAAATACCTGCTGGGCTTTGGGATGCTCCAAGCAGCCAGGAGGAGAATATCAGGGAATATCACACTCAACTGTTGCTTGGTTTCTTGAATAACCACCACTGCACAGAAGGACGAGACCCTCAGCTGATGTGAGCAAGCTCCACAGCCTCCACCATAGCTGCATTCATACTTACACCAGTTCAAGAGCCGCACAGCTACTGCCCAATTTTCAAGCTCGTCGTAACTTTTAACCTGTGCAAGTAGAAGCAGAATAGCAGAATGGGGAAGTGATGCACTGAAACTTGTCCTGTGTGAGGGACTTCCCTGGAGAACCAGCACGAGAAAGGCGCTGCCTGCCCAGAGAAGTGCCGCACTAAACCAGGTGCTGGAGAATGGCCAAGCACTGGTTCAAGCTTGGTGCTTTGTTCACAGAAGACAGTATCTCTGCCAAGTGCGGGCAGCGGCTGAACACTGTTAGAGTTAGAGCTGAGGTGCTAGGCCAGTTGTTTCCAACTCCTGTTATGTTTATTATGCATCTTTCAGTATTTTATACTCACCAGAAGAGAGCTGGTGTCTGATTTCAGGGGTAGGAGAACTTCATGCTAAGAGCATCCATAGTGGTTTTTTTTCCTAGTTATGCAGAATGGTCCTCGTCGCAAACCCAGGTGCACCACAAAGGCTCATAACTAGAAGACAGAGGGGAAGGACCCCACCTGCTAAGTCAACTTCTTGAACAATTACGGTGGCAGCATTTAGTTCTGTCAAATTACTCCAAGGGTAATTTTTCTCATGAGCAAACATTTATTAGAAATTGCAGAGGTACAGTAAGGGACTGGCACAGGGAGGGATAGGCTATTTCATCTGCAACTGTCCTGACCTTCAGGGAAAAAGCCCTCCAGCATAACATAGTTGCCATAAATACTTACACCATGACAAAAGATGTCAGAAATGCAAGCTGTTGACATTACAGGATACTTAGCCAAAATGAAACCTTATGCCTTTCAAACTGTAAGCTGTAAAGACCAGCAAGTTTTATGACAGTGTGATATACTATCCAGAGTTTAGAGGGCAGGAAAGTGCAGCTGACATTGAACACACAATACTAATTTCTTTGAAGGAAGTTCATTTCCAAATGATACAGAACTCTCTAACTCATTGCCAAGTTCTGGATCAAAACCAAGCAAGTTCATAAAAGGGTTAGACAGATCAATACAGAACGGGTTCAACAGCATTTTTATGTCCTGGGCTGTATCCTCTGGCTCAGGGGATTGCCAGGAGCATAGTGCACACCAGCATCTTCCCTTAGTGTCTGCTGCTAACTGAATGGACGTTCAGTCTGACTTGCTTGTCACATACAGTCAGCCAAGACTCAAGTATTCGAGGCTCAATTTTGTTTGCGCAAAACAAAGCTTCCTCGCCTGGTGGTGTGGGATTTTACAGGCTTGTTTCTCAAAGTGTCTCATGCGTTTAGTTCTTCCTTCTGTCTCTTGTGAGCCTGAGCAGAAGACAGGCCACCATCTCCAAAGAGGGCAGACACCTCCACACAGGGCTGCTCTGCTTCTTGTTTGTAAAGTATTACAACACACTGTGCTAACAAACAGGCTAACCTCGGATGAAACAGACGTCTTAGATAAATCCCATGCATGGGATTAGTCACACTGATGTTGCAATCGTTGGTGTCATGGATAAAAATGACCCAAAGAAGAGGAGTATGAGAATCTTCCATCCTGGCTTATTTACATTAATTATAAACAGACTCCCAACTCTCTTGTGCTAGCCCAACAACTACTTGCTGTCTGTTATCTTAGCTCAGGACTATGCTAGAGCAGATTTTCTGCCACACCTCTGGCGAGGGCTGCCTTGTTCTTGCAACTTCAACCAAACAGCAAAAGCAGGATTTTACTGCAACTGTTTTATACATTTTTCTTGCACAGTTACAGGAAAAATTCATTGCTTCTATAATGATGTACCCTCATCTCCCTTCCAGATGACATAATTACAAGCTAAAGGTTCCTGGTGCCAACAACACCACAAGCTCTTACATAGGCAAGTGTCCTTGTTCAGTGTTGTACAGCACCAAACACTGCCCCTGAGCTGAGTCGTGGTTGCTGCTAGTGATAATAGCACTCACAATGGTTGCTCTGGGCTTAGACCGTGGAGGGGAGGCTTTAACATTAAAAAAAAAAAATCACGAGTAAACTCATTAAATTGTTTTAAGTTAAACATATCTTTTATACAACCTTCCCCTTCCCAAGTGAAATACAGCTGTGCAGATGTGATGTTCTTACAGCTTTTGACCAAATGCTTTTATGCAGTAGAGGAGGTGGAAAGATGATACAAAGCCCACGCATGCTAAACCACCTTTGTAGCAAGAAAATCAAACCCCTTACATAGTAAAAGCAACCACAGAGAGTCAGGTCATTGGGCTAAAGCAATTGGTCAGGTGGACAAACTCAGATATCTGACTAGGAGTGGGTGACTACTTACACGGATTGTGCAACTACTCTGTGTCTGCTCTGCAAACACAGCCTGATGTCCAAACACCAGGATCTGTAATAGCGTTACTCTGTATTGATATCATTTGCCTGCGTTTTGTAAATAAACAAAGTGACTCATAACTGACGGGCCTGGAGAAACCCAGGGCAGGAGTTATAACAGAGGCTAAGTCATCACCTTCTCATTTGTCCAAAGATACCATCATACATAATGGAGCTGACTGCAGCAGGATAACTCCAGAGAGGAAGCAACCCTGGATGTCAAGGCCAAATCCTCCTGCCCATGCTTGCCTGAGGCAGAGTCCCGCAGCAGCACACGTTTGCTCCGGCAGCTCAGTGGCATTTGGTCCAACTGGCAACAGCAGCCCTGGCCTGGCAGGATATCCCACAAAAATGGACGTTCACGCTATATCCTCACCCAAAAGCACCTCTTCCCCCTGCTGTGTGTGCCATCCCACGCTCCAGACAGCTACACTGAATTAGCACTGGACAAGTGGAAAAAAGTACAGAAGATACTAGATAGAAATTAGTGCTTAACCTTTGTCTGCCTTACACTACTGGCAAATAGTTGCAGGCAACCCAGAAATTTTTTCCACTCACTTGGTTTCTAATTTGTGAGCAACTTTCTTTGTTCTGCCATGCAAGGAGCTCTATCAACAGCAGAGCTAAGGAAACGTGGTCCCTCATGGATTTAGTATTTGGATAATTAGTTTCTGTATGTTTGGGGGTTTTTTCCCTCATGGCTACTATGGTTCGAGTCTGCTACAGCCTCTTTATTGGTCAGTGTATTGTAAGGTCTCTATCCACGGGCTATATGGTTTCAGAGATCCCTTAGGGACCTTTAAAAGCTTTACTGTTCTTTGAGCTTTTCACTGAACTGAAGCATGGCCACCACATTCAAAGCCACTGGCAGACAGTCAGCACAACCAAAGCACAACCATGTGCCATCATGAAGTTCAGCTTAAAACAGATGGAAAAGGAAGCCAATAGTGAATCATACAATAGCCTAGCAAAAATCCTTTAAAACGCAAGAGAATTGCAATACCAAATGCGAAAAGGCATCAAATCAGAAAATTCTTTTTTGTAGCCTCGTCTCCTCAATTCCCAGAGATATAGCCTGAACCTCCAAACCAAAAAGCTTGAACAGTCATGATCAGCTACGAGATCTTCCACCCTGAATGCCCAGACAGTAGGGAAGCTCTTCAGTCCACATCTGGAGTCTTGTTCTTCTCTCACAAACAGTAGCCAGCCACAACTGCCTAGCATAAACCCTCCTGTCACAAGAGGAGAGTCAGTCCTTTATCCTTGCAGAGCGTCACCCTGCAGGACTGCCTGGTACCACTGGAGAAGCAGTAGCTCCATATAAATGGATGGCTGATTCATGCTGGGACACTGGTATATTTTCTTGTCCCCCCAACACGATCTCACCCAGCACAAGAGAGCTGTAAAGCCAGTTCCCTGCATGGTCCCACTCCAAGCTGCAGTGGCCACACTGGGCTGAGCAACCAGAGACATCTGTGGCTTACTGGAGGCTGTGATCCTTAAGGCTTTGTCTGGTTGTAATTAAGCCATCTCGTTCTTCTTGATGAAGGCTTGGTGGGAAGGGGATCCTGCCCGCTTTACTCCACAGTGTCTGAAAATACTGTGTGAGCAAGGGGGCAGTGCGGGAACAGGGACAGAAGCTGCTAGGATCTGCTTGCAGGCTGCAGAAAGAAGAGCAGAGCCATGCTAAGACCATCAGTTCAAGTTTCCAGTGACCTCACCCCACCTCCTCACCTCCCTTGACATGCATCCAGAGGTGCACAGTCATCTCCACATCCTTCTTCTCTTGCCCGGCAGGGCCCAGCTGTGCTCCTTGCTCCCGCCCTGGGCAGCCCAGGTCTGGGCTGGAGCCACTGCACCACCCCCAAGGTGGAAGCCAGGACCTAAGCACTGGCAAGGTGGGGGGCATGCAGGAAAGAGCAACCCCAGGTTGCAGCAAGCTCACTGCAGCACAAACAGCCAACGTCTTTTACTCCTTCAAGCACCTTCTACTTTGAGATTAATTCAAATAAAGGTTGTTTCATTCATAGGACAATTGAAGCTTGCAAGATAAGTAACTGGTGGGACAGCTACTCACTAGCAGCCCTGATTATTATTCAAGACCCAGGCTGGTGTTTACTTTAAAGACCCTCCATCTTCCAGTACAGCTCTTCTACTACCCATGATAGTTCGGCAACATCCGAAGCTACAGTAACCGTTAAACTGTTGTCCCGTGGTTTGGGTGAAAACTTGCATTAAACAATATCAAGACTTATCTTGAGATGAGCTAAGCAAAGTTGAGCAAATGGGAGATGTGCTCTTGCAACAGCAAGCTGTGCAGAGCCCCAGGCTAGGCAGAGTGTTGCCAACACCTCCATCTCAAGAAGTCAAGTCCAAGGGCCGCCTAACCTTATCTCTTATCCAGAGCAACACCAGACACTTTCCAAGGAGGTGCAAGAACCCCAGCCTGCCTGCATAGGTCTCAACCTGCCCTCCAATACCTCAGGACTGGTTTATGTCTGGACCATAACACCTGTTAGTCCCTCGGGAAAGTATCACCGTTCATTACAACACCAGGTTGCCTTGCTTCCCATTTAAGAACATGAGTTAGACACTCCGTCTTGCTAAATTTATGGCCTCACCAACTTCTGAAGACAATGAGACACATAAGTAAACTCACTTAATCAGTGGTTAAAATGATTTTTTCACAGCCCAATCATCCTTTAATTAAGTTCCATAATTTCATGGGAACAAGCCCCAGACAGACCGGAGATGCTGGGAACAGGAGGTTCTCCCCAGCTACCACACAATACATGCCATTCCTGGGTAGCTATTTGTTGCCACCAATCGTGCTGGGAACAGCACTGTGCCCTGTGACACAGCGGATTCAATTTATAATAAAACCAAAAAGAGAAAAAATAGGGCAGCCTTGACAAGATCTGCTTGACTCAGCCCTGCTGCTGTGTTTAATATTGTTGGAGAATTGCTCCATGCAGGGAGCAATTTGAAAAAGCTTGATGAGGAAAAGCTTGTGATGAGGAAAGCTCATCTGCTTTACTTCAGACCAGCTGCACGCCTGCCCAAGACAGATGCACTTGGCACGTATATGGAGATGGCTCATACATACTGAAGGAGCAACTCACTCAATAACCACACATTTATGAGACAGTTTCTAATCAAACCCTTCCTTCAAGCAAAGATAACAGGCGATCCTCAACATTCTCACCACAAGTACATGACAGCTCCAGCACTCTGCTGTCTACAGCACACAGCAGCCTCATTGTGCAAGGACCCACCAAGCAAACGTGACAATCCCAGCCTCAGGGCAC
Organism: Fulmarus glacialis; assembly: GCF_000690835.1. Classification (NCBI taxonomy): domain Eukaryota; kingdom Metazoa; phylum Chordata; class Aves; order Procellariiformes; family Procellariidae; genus Fulmarus; species Fulmarus glacialis. The sequence goes on from NW_009225191.1 coordinate 10,872, forward strand.
TTGTCCCTTGTCTAACTTGGAAAATCTTGTGGTAGGAACTTACCCTAATTCTACATCTTGAGTAAGACTTCCAAGCTGTCTGCAGTACACTGGCAAATCACATGGCAGTGCCTCCAACTAAGATACATGCCTGCTTTCTTAATGCTCTGCTCCACGTGGGTGCACAAAGCATGGGAGATGTCTTTTTACTGTAGGTGAAAAAAAAGTCATTCTGTTCAAAATTTCATTGCTGTTATTGCTTCCTACATTGACTTCTCTCTAGACTACTGTGGTGTGATGAGACAAGGAGGACTGCCCACCCTTGAGTTAGACAGCTAATAAGCTACAAGCCACAGGCCTTGCCCTGGGAAGCCACCACGCTCTGACTTGCACAAAACCAGTAGTTTAGAAGAGGGATCAGCAGTCTTTCCGAAAAGAACAGTCCTTCTTTTCTACAGCAAGAATTGGACTTGGCTTAGGAGCAGCCCAAAAGACTCTCTCCCAGAGCTGCAGCTGACCTGTCTGAGTTGCAGGGAGAAGTGCAGGGCTCCCTTGGCCACCAAGCTCCAGGCCCAGCAGCTCCGGCACTAGCACCCATGAGCCACCATCCACCACCAGCTGCTTTGTCTCCCCCCTCCCAGCTCTGCTGCACATTGGTAGAGTCTACCCAGACAGTGGGAGAATGTGATTCACCTGGCAGGTTAACAAATACGTTGGCACAGCCCCTAGTGAGGTTAAAACTGAAGAAGAAAGTTTTTTCACTGCTCGGCCTCATCGAGTTGGTGGGCCAGGAGTCAGAGATGACCCTCCATGCGCTGGCTAAGGATCAACAAGTCAGGGGAACTGGGATCAGCAGAGACATCTTCATATATTAAATAGAAACCACCAAGATCAGGTGAAGAGGGAGAACAGTCCAGTCACAGACAGATGTATGTGCTTTATCTAGATAGCACAGCAGATGCTGGTATAAAGCAAGGAGCAATGGCTGCAGGAGATGAGCACATCTAAAACAAAGCAAGCAGCTCTGCAAGAACCTGTATTCTGGGAAAAGATCGGTCACACCTTCAAGCATAAGAGTCTGTGCCGGGAGCCTCCTGCAACTGGACAGGTTTCACTCAGGCTTAGCAGGGGTGAACAGCACAAGTGCCCAGCGAGGGGTTGCTCAGCCAGCCCTGCTACAGTGAATAGCCACATAGCTATGATGGGAACCCAAGGAGGGGACCCAGCAAACAGCAAAGCAGAGCCCTCTGCTCGCTGCACAACCCACCTCCCCATACACTTCTTCATCGCCAAGAATGTAGCATATTGAAATCTCATTTCCTAAGTCAACAACTTACAAGATCACGTTGCCTCACCTTGATTACTAGTGAAGCCTGTGAGTGATTTCAGCTTCTCCTGTGAGGCCTGGCTGTCTCAAAAACATCACATTTCTACGCATTCTGAAGGAAAAGAGAAATCCCTCAGTGAGCAAGTAGAGAGGGGAGCCACATTTGTGCTCCTGCTAAGGGAAGGGCTGCCTGCTGGCTGGCCAGCAAACACATGCACACACTTCCCCAAGCAGGAAGTAGCCAGGGCACAAGGTGCCTCCAGCCCAGTTGGTAGTTAGAGGATTTGGGAGAGAAGCGAAGATAGTGAGGGGTATTAAGAGTTACTGCATCAGAGGCAAGTATGAGTGATGTCAGACTTCACCAAACCTGTTGTTCACAGATCCATTTGTCCCTTGGTTAGGTTACAGTCAGGAGTTTAGGCTACAGGCTTCTCAGTGGGTATCACAAGGTGTCAGCTCTGCTACAAGCAAAGTGGAGCAGCCCCAGGGTAATGGCACTGGAATGACACTGAGATGAGTTTTGGTTTGGGTCCCAGTTTTACTTTTGGCATCCAGAGGCGTTTGCTTGTTCTGTGTCCCCTTTTCACCCCTGGTGGGACAATCTTGTCTCCCAGCAGGGAGTGTTCCTCCTGCACATATGGCACAGGTCTCCACTGTGCAGACACACGACCAAGGTAAGACCACCAGAAATAACCTCCTAATTACGAAAACCAAGCCCAAGAAAGTCATTAAAGGACAAACAACCCCTGACCACTCAAGTCAAGTCCCTATTGTCTACCTTAACGCACTGTTCCGTCATCACAGGGCACACTGGATCTGCTTGCTTTCAGGGTATCGCACATCCCTCCAGCTGCAGAGTTTCCCCTCTCCGACTGCTCTGACCAGGGCAGGTGGAAGAGGAACAGGCCATGCTGCCTGCCACCTCCCTCAAGGCAACTTTCCCTGCTTTTCCAGAAAGAGCTGCTCAGTGGAGGAACCCTGCTAGATTTCTCCTACTTTTGAAATTGTTTTTTCCTTCCAGCTGATGATGACCTACATAATAAGCAGGTCATTGGAACACAAGAGATGTTTTCCGAGGCAGAGGAGAAAAGCCAAGCAGTTCCCCCACTGCGCGTGCTTCTGAGGACAAAGTGAAGTGCTGTTTCCCAGGGGTCCCACGCAACAGCCTCCTCAATGCTCTTCCTCTCGGATATCAGCAGGAGCTGCTGGGATCCCATCGGGGACACAATCAGACCCTGAGCAGAACATCAGGCTAGTTAAGGATCAGCTCCATGGGGGACCGAGGGGAGCTTCGGTAACATAAACCTTCCTCATGTGAACAGTGAACATGCCACGTGCAGCCCCTGTGCATAAGGCTGCGAGACTGTGCAATGGCCCGGCTGCGTGAGATTCAATCCACCAGGCAAGACGAGCTCTCATCAAACAAGCAGCAAAGGGAGGGAAGGAGAGAGCAGGAAGATGTGAAGGGGACAAGTCCCCACCATGATCTCTGTGGTGCAACCCCTCCCCAGCCGAAGGAAGGATCTGGTTGTAGAAGGTCTGCAGACCACAGGAATACAAGACAAGTTGTTCCCAGCTGCAACAGTACCCTACCTGAAAATTTGGCAGGCAAGAAGCGGGGTTAGAAGAGCTTGAACTCAACTTACTTCTCAAGCTTTAGTCATTTCTGCTCCTTTATGGGGAGCATTCCTAAAGGCTTGTTACAATAAAGTACAAACTGGAAATGAGAAGGATTTGAGTAGCTGAGAGAAGAGAGACCCTATATTCCTTCAGCATCAGTATGGTTTAAGGCATGGCAGCACAGAACTGGACTGTCTCAAGATGTTGTCTCCAGCACCATCCTCTCTAATCTTGCAGCTGATCTCTCCCCATCTTCAGATCCCCCTCTCAAATGGGAGACAACACTGCGAAAGATGTAGGCCAGCATATCTAATCCCCACACCAACTGGTGCACTGCAAGCAGGAAGCAGCTAGCTACCTACCCAAGGGTAACGCAAGAATCTATTAGAGAAATGAATGTAATGTGATCCTGCCTGGGGCTCAGAGTCAGTCCCAGAAGGATATACGGAGCGGCAAGTAACCAGAGCAGACAAGGGTAAGAAGCTCTCTCAAACAGCCTGATGGCTCAGAGAACTCCAGTAACAATAGTGCAAGTCTGGTAACTAGGTCACAGTTATGATCCTTAATTAATCCTGAAGAGACCCCATCTGCCGTGAGGAACATGACAGATAAGGTAGCTCATGAAGCCCAGAAGCACGCCAGGGTTAATGCCAGACCCCAGCCTAGCCCCCAGAGGTTTGGGGACAAAATCCCATTTGGCAGCAGCAGCTGCTTTGCCCAGCCTGCTCTCTGCCAAGCTTTTAGCCAGCAGATGCACCAGGCTCTCCCCATCTCCTCTGAGAAAGCAACAGCAGCCTGGAGCACGTTCACTAGCCACTGCCCAAACCACACTGACACAAACCATGAAACAGAAGAGAGTCGGGATCAAAAACAGCCCAGGGGCAGGCAGACATGAGGCTCCAGCAGAGGAGCCATACCAATTCCTGCTAGACAGCTGAGCCCCAGCTCCCTGCACTGCGCTTCACCCGCAACCCTGCCCTTCTCCCCGACACCCCTCTGTGCCAGGGTGTGCTATCCCGAATCACTTCTTCCCCTGACTCCTCTGGGAGAAGCTAAGAGATACCAGCTTCTCTGCGTGCACTGCCTCAGCTTGCAGAGGGTTAAATTAACATGCTGGGCTGGCAGTCACAGCCCTGAGACACAGGTGCTGCAAAAGGGCATCAGGGCCAGTGGAGAAAAGGGCCTGACACTGCAGCTGAAGTTAGAGAGGTCATGTGCTGGCAGGGCCAGGTTGTTTAGTTGGCAGAAAGACCTGTCCCTAACCATGACAGCAGAGAGCCCATCTGGCAGCAGAGTGGCAGAGACTGGCTGAGGGCAAGGGCATGGATGGCTGACACCTGGGTGAACAGTCTATGTGCATGTGATCTGCCCTGGCCTCTACAGCTAGCTGTGTTTTCCATCTACACAAGATCCCTGTGAATGTCTTGATCTGCTTAAATCCACTGGTGACAGGGAGATAAGTTGAGATAATGTTGATTGAGTTTTTAAGCCCCACTTCTGCTACCTTAGCAATTAAAAAGCAGCCACCATCAGCAAAGATGGCAAAACCTAACAGGGCTTCTGAGGACTCAGCACAGAGCAGGAGCATTAAAAATAGTTGTTTCAAAGGAAGGATGTGTGACTAAAGCCCTAAACTAACAATTGTCGGGAGATGGGGGCAGCTTAGCACTAAAGCCATGTCTCCAGGGACCCTTATTAAGGTGTCACTTACCACCCCCAAAGGGATTGTATTCAGCAACATGCACAACTGACAGCATGCCAGGGAACAGACACGACTCCATACAATTAAACCAGAACAAGTAGCAAGGAGAAAAGCTGCCAAGTAAACATAAACCAGTATTTCTACCCAAGGAAACTTTGAATAGCAGAGCAATCAAACTCTAGGCATACGCACCATCACCATACACATGCACTGTTCTCCCTCATCCAAATGCAGCTGGGTGAGGAACTGCACTGCCACAAGATTGATCGATGAAAACTAGGTCACTGGCTATCAAGCCCAAGAGACAGTGCAAGGACTTTGGGAAGGATGTACTGAAATCACTTCTTCCAATTAAAACATAAGCTTAGGAAGCAGCTCTAGTTTATTTGCTCTTGTAATTGGAGCTTTAAATCTCAATTACTTGCTCAAAATTTCATCGTCCTTCATGGTAAATATATCTTGACAGGGTTTTTGCTGTGGAGGAGACACACAGTTTTGGGAACCAAGCTGAAGCAAACCTAGGAAAGGTTATCACCTTTCTGAGACAGTAGTACGAGAGCACAGGTAGTGTGGAGCAATTTGTGGTTCCAAAGGCTCACAAGGGAACTCCCAAGGGAATCCCCTTTAACTCACCCACAGAAGAGCAGCACACTTGTTTGCTGTGCCAAGCACCAGCCCCCTCTCTCCTGCCTCCAGCCAAAGTGGAAGACCAGGCGCTACGCAAGCCCTAAAGACCCTTCTGGATTTCAGCACTAGATAGCACAAGGATCCAGAGGGTTTGCACACCTTCGCGTGTTAGAGTTGTTGGATCCTGTTTTGTAGCTGAAGTGGTGGCTGCCCCCCTCCCAGGTACCCCACCCTCCACGACAGGGTCTCATTAAGTCTGCTTCATATCTTACAGCGTGGCCTAGTAAGTGTGTGTTGCCCAGCATGACATCTCTCCCCAAAACTGCTTCTTCCAGGACATCATTGCCTCACAAAATGCAGTTTGGCAAAAAAGCCCTTCCTTACACCCACCCAGACACAGAGATTGCTCAGCACACTCCATCAGAGGCAGAATTAACCTTAAAGTAATCAATGGGCTGGGGAAAAATGCGGCAAGGCAACCCAACCACCTCTTTACTTCTTAAACACTGAAATAATACATGCCAGCTGTGCTGTATTTGCAGACTTCAGTGTGCCAAACAACAGAAATACACAAGTGTCATCAGGGCTTTTGGGGAAACAGTTCAGCCACTGCTTAAAGCCAAGCATCCCAGCAATAGCCTTGTGCAGTAGAGTTAATCTGAAAGTTTGCTGGCACTACTGATGGCTGGAGAGAATCAATTACCCTTCACCCCAAATTATCTCTCCACGTAGAGCCACCACCCCTCCACACCACATTCTCACATGGCTCAGTACTTTCTCCCTATATGATCAATCATCCCTTATCAGTGCTAAGAGGGGGGTGTCTCAGGAGAGGTCTTCTGTCCTAACATGGATTTTTTTTTTTTTTTAACACATTATCAAATTTCACACTGGAAACAAGATGCAACTTTTGGAGAACATGAACTCTGAATTGCTTTTTCAAGTTAAACTTCGAAGCAGAGACTTGTCAAGACCAGAGGTCTTTAAAAATCAAGATTGGAAGTACTTAAAAAAAACCCAAACCATCACAACTACACTCTACTTCTCCTAGGAGCTTGTGGGATGGCTGCAGGAATTTTTTGGCAAAGTGCTGCAACTTGCAAGTCTGAAGAGACTAGATTTTCTAATCTATATAAAAGCTCTGTAAGATTGGCAGAGCTCTATATAAAACCACAGCACACAGGTCAATCACATGATCCATCACTAATGCTAAGCCAGCAATAACCCTGTACTCTCACTTGGCTTGCTCTTACAATCAATTCGACATGAGAAACCGGGCACAGAAGTAAAGACAATGACTTAACGCTGGGTATTTTTGCCATTTCAGTCTTAATTTCTCGGCTGATCCCTTTCAACATTTTGTTATGCAATGTTTGCACTTCCATCTCCTTCTAGGACATTTCCTAGAATCAGCTTCTCTCTTCTTTGCCCAGGGCTGGGACAATGTGCATTTCCAAGAGAAAGCATGTGCATCTTGCCCGATTAAGTGGAGGGATTTCTGAAAGAAGACATTAGATACTCCAGGTTCTTTACCATGTTTCCTGGAGATACAAGAACAACACATTAAACCTTTTCCAACCATTACCACCACCCCTAGCCAACACCTGACAAGACTAGGTTTGCTCAGCACACCAAGTCAGAGACAACTTGCTCCTTTGAGTCCTCTAGCCCTGTAGATCTTAGCTGAAATGGTGTTCAAAGCTGCAAAACCATCAGGTCAAATAAACTACATGCAGAAAAGGCTGCCAGTGGGGTCACAGTACCCCAAGAAACCTCCCATCCCAGCTGTCCTGGCTGGTGCTCACTTGCACTCCTGGTACCGCCTGTGCTGCTTGGCAGGCAGAGTAGCCCAGGAGCCTTGAAAGTAGAGCCCTGAAAGTAGAGCCCAGAGCTTTGTGTAACTTAGGCTGTTTGTAAGATAGTGCAAACAGAGCACCTGCCAGCTTTTTGAAGAGTTCAAAAAGAGTACAACAGCAAACAAGGAATGAAAGCCTCATATACTCCAATAACCTGAATATGTCACAGAGTTTCTCTAGTCTGCAGCTCCCAAGTTCAGATTTGGAGATACGATGTGCTAATTTCCTCTCTTAATATTTCAGCACTGGCCTCTTCTTCCCTATTGCTGACACTCTTCTCATTTTAATACCTTATCACCACCCTCTAACTTTATCTATAATCCTTAGAGCACAAGGAGGAATAATACATCTTGCACCTCAAAGGTTAAGCAACAAGAGGTATTGCAAAACAGCACAGCAAACCCCATGGGCAGAACGCCCCAACACTTACACTGGGAGATGGAAAGATTTGCAGAGGAAGGAGCTGGACACCAAGAAGGCTGTAGCTCACCCCTACAGCTTTCTGCTGTGGCACACATGCTATGGTGTTACACAGATTCTCCTCCCACTCACAGGAGTGGGTCTGGCCTGTGATGTTTCATATCCCCTGTTGCCACACACTTTCATGCTATTTTCATGTCTGGAACATCTCCACTTAGATGTGAGGCATCCTTCTGCTCTACTGCTTGGCCACTTCCCTCTCAACCCTTTGAATTGTTCCTTTCAAGGAGCTAATTCTAATTGACTATACAACTATAGCAACTAATATTAACTATAACAACTAATTCTTTAACTATAAAGTTTCCCTGACCATTGAAGGAAACAATGAAAGATCAAAACTGCTTTACACTTACCTCTGCTTATTGCTTGCTTTATCCAAGATAGTTCTTAAGACTGTCTCAAGACCAGCAATATTTAATGCTGTGGAATAGCTGGATAAGAAGAAGAGCCACCCAGGTAACAGAAGAGTCCTGTTGCCTCACTGGGTACTCGTTCATGGGATAACACCCACACAGGAATTCCCAGCTTGGGTCTAGTCAGGAGGGGGATTTTCCCCCACCTTCTCACATCATCAGCAGGTATTTCATTCTGAAATGCTTCTCCTTATCCTTACTTCACTGAAATATTGATCCTTGCAGAAGAAATTAAAATACCAGATGCGTAAGAGAAGAATAAGCCTTTGCTAAAACAAACCACAACCACTAGCCTTGCTTGTAGGTGTACTGTACCTACAATAGACATTTTAAAGTGACAGCCTTTTGAAATCCCATCATTTTCACCCATCCAAAGGAGATCAGAGACTATTAGGACTTCACAGGATGCCTTTATCCCTATTTATAGGCTGAAAAGGCAATCTTACTTGTATTACTACACCTGGGAAAAGAAAGGTAGCATGTACATCTGCAGGAAATATTACTGATTAAATACCTGTCTAGTCAGGGAATCTCCATTTTGACAAACAAAACTACATCAGTTTATACAAAGGATTTAACTTACTGTGTCAAAATGAGTCAGGGGTGACTGGAGAGGAGTGAGGGCACTTGAATATGCTACTGCCTTGTAAGGTGTCTGTGGCGGGCCCATGGGACAAGTATAGAAGTCAGAGAGATTATTTTTTTGTCGTGGTTTAACCCCAGTAGGCAGCTAATCCCCACACAGCCGCTCGCTCATTCCCCCCCAGTGGGATGGGGGAGAGAATCGGAACGGTAAAAGTGCAAAAACTTGTGGGGGTTGAGATAAAGACAGTTCAATAATTAAAAAAGAAGAAAAAAACAACAAAGAGAGAAAAACCACCAAAACCAAGAAAAACAAGTGATGCAAAAGAAAACAATTGCTCACCACCAACTGACCGATGCCCAGCCAGTCCCTGAGCAACAGCAGCCCCAGCCAACCTCCACCCCCCCAGTTTTATTGCTAAGCTTGATGTCATATGGTGTGGGATATCCCTTTGGTCAGTTGGGGTCGTCTCCTCCCAACTTCTCATGCCCCCCCATCCTACTTGCTGGCAGGGCAGTGTGAGAAACAGAAAAGCCCTCGATACTGTGCAAGCACTGTTCAGCAATGACTAAAACATCCCTGTGTTATCAATGCTATTGTCATCACAAATCCAAAACATAGCCCCATACAAGCTGCTATGAAAAAAAATTAACTCTATCCCAGCCAAAACCAGTACATTTTTACAGGGCGAGAGGGAGAAAACAAGGTATGCCCTTGATTTATAGCAATCTTCTGCTTGACAGAAAAGTCCTAACATTGACATTGCTTTAAAAGAGACAGCCCATAGGCTCCAGCACAGCATTTTTCACTGCTGGGCGTCGATTTCTTGTTTTCAAGGACTTTTTACAATCCTGCCTCTGCTTTGACTTCCACCTTCCTGCCAATGCCCACACTAACGTGGCTATGAGCAGCAGTAGGAGCTCACTAGAGCTACCTGGTGTAGCAAAGATGTTTTACTATATAAACATGACTCGAGTGTCTCTCTGGGCCTGGAGCGTTTAAATTCAGACAAAGAAGAGACACCCGCTTCTTTCTCTCCTCTGTCAGCTGCCGTTCCTATATAGAGAGGAGCAGGCTATCTACTAAATTCCTTTCTGGAAGCTCCAGTTATAGAGAGCTATAGAGAGCTCTGACTTCAGAGCTAAGTCCTTTCCCCACCCTCTCACACCCTGATACAAGAAGCGTTCCGATTCACTTTTTCTAAGGTACTTCTGCTCTCTCCTGACTACGTAGAGAGTTCAGGCTCCTAAACCTGACATAGAAGGTGGTGTCTCTGCCTGAGTAGCTAATGAGGAGAAATGAGGGCTGAGATATGCAAGAAAAATGACAGGCTGAAGCCCAGCAATAATCCTAACTAAAAAATATATGGAGTCCACTGCTTCTTTCAAAGAGAAGGAGGAAACTGTGAGAGAGGAGCAAACAAAGGTGTGAATGCAAATCACTGCAAGTGCGGCGAAGCTCACAGTAGCTGGAAGGATTCATGCATCATTTCCTGCTGTGTGCTGCACAAAGCAAGACAAATTTGAGGATACAAGATGAAAAAAAGATGATTGTGTGATTTTTCCATATCTGAAGCAACTGGAGAGACATCAGGGAGATATTCTGGAATTAAGATAAATGACTGCTGGATCTGTTAATCAGATGGGCTGTAGTCTGCAGCAGCCCCGGTGTGGGAGTGGTGCCCTTCAGCAGAAGGGCAGGGTACCTTGTATGAGGGCGGCAACAGCTTCTGCTGTCCCGACTGAGCGTGAGTCATGCCCCTGTAATGGGACTTTGCCAAGAGACCAATCTCCTCTGCATCAATGGGCAGCACCTGGGGCCCAGCAGATGGGCAAAAGCGTCCTGACCCAACACCCTTGTGAAGACCCACCAGCAGTTCATGAATTTTAAAAGATATCCATTACATTGGGGAGAAAAACAACTCGGCACTTGTTTGTATGAGATGGGGTAAGAAGCTTGCCTGGCCTGTGTCCGTAAAACAGGGATGCTGCTCAGTCGCTCTACAACAGGTTGCATGTGCCTCAGCATTCAGCAGCTTTTCCAGCTTGGTCAAATTCTCTACCAATTAGAGGATCCTAGAGAGAAACGAGATTTCTTGTTTTGTCATGTAAAGAGGACACTGGATCCAAATGAGGAAAATCTGCTAAAGAAATTCAGCATGGGAAGAATTTTCACTATGTAGCTACTATCGCAACCCTCAAATTTTGCCTTAAAAGGTAAACTAAGTTCTCTCTAAAAACTGCTGGTCTCAGGACCGGAGGTGGAAGTTCTCAGATCTAAGCCTGGAATTTGAGTCTGGATTAAATCCAGATGTCAGGATCACATCCACTCCTTTGGAAAATTCAGATCTCAATATAGACAGTGGCTTGTGCATGGGGAGGGGGACTTGTTTTTCTGGCTCGCCCTCTCGTGACCCTGACTGGGTGGGAAAAAATTAGGAGTATGTGCAGCTCTGACTTCAGAAGTGGGCAAAAGGGATTAAATGTTGCTAATGGTACAGTTATAGGCTTTCATTTGGACAGGCTGAGTGCAGAGGGTCTTTGACTCTTGCTTTTCTGCTGAAGTATCTAAATGGTCTCTTAAAAGCATACAATTCATTAAAATTCCATGAAAGGAGCTAACTGCTGACAAATGTGAGGCTGGATGAAGGCTACAAACCTGTGAATCACGTTCTGTTTTCAGGAATATTGGGCAAAACGTGCTTGAGAGAAGACGGATAGGAGGGAAGTACTGAAGGTAACTTATACCTGAACCTATACGGTAAACCAGTAACGTGGAAAGAGACCATCTTCAGCGGCAACTCTTCATAGACATCTGCAGAAATCAACTTGACTCCGTGGCAGGGGATTTTTTTTTCCCAATTCAATTTCTATATGGGAAGCACTTTCTATGGCTTCTCATCTACCTCCCAAACTGCTGGCATTTAACCTTTTTTTCCCCTCTTGCAACTTATTTAGCAAAGAAATGGACAAATCATCAGAATGGAATGCGTTTTAGAAAACTAAAATCAGCAGAGCCTCTCAGGGTAGCTGTGCCCTTTCCCTGCCACTGCATCAGATGGGCCTTTCAGGCAGATCGAGCTTCCTCTGCTGAATCCATCTCGTACCCAGCATCTCAGCAGCTCCAAAGACTGCTCCAAAATACAGTTACAGCTAGGAACTACCCACCTTCCAACCTAAAATTTGTCACGGCCAGCTGAATAAATTTGTTCTCACACCAGTGCTACCCCCTCAGCTTAAACCATTTTCCTTCTTTATTACATGCTACTCTGCCCTTTACATATTCACAGGCAGCCAGCGCTTCTCCCCTGCCTGTTGTACCTGCCGTCTCTTTCCAGACGAGCTACGTAAGCCTGCTTTCTCTCTCAGGACGGGCTCCCTGTTCCCCCGTTGGCTGTTAAGGTACTGTCCCCTGTCGCAGTCTGAAGTCCTCCTTCTGGAGTGCAGCAAACAGCATTTGCTTGGCACTTCACGGTAGTTTCTCCTGAGCCCTGTAGGATGACGGTAATACATCACCACAGTTAACATCTTTAAATACAATTTAATTAATCCACTGAAGCCCTAAGAAATCTTAATTAATGGCAGCTTTATTAGTATTTACTTCACCTTCAACATGTAAGCGCTGGCAGTATTTCCAAAGGGAAGAAACTAGCAGAGCAGTTGACAAGATACCCTTTTCCCCCGACTTTTCCCTGCTCTGTTGGTCACAGAGCTCACAGCCATCTCTCTGCACTGACAAGGACATGTTCCTTTGGCAGCTCTCCAAGATGAGGGTCAAGTTAATGTCATTCTGTTGCTATCTAGTTCTGCGCAACTCCTGCCATGTACAAGGTTAAATAAATTCACCAAAATCAAGTTCTAAAGAAGTGTTATTGCGGTGTCTGATTAATAGCACAGATCGTAGGGAAGTCTGACAGGAAAGCCGGGAGTTCTGCTCCACTTGGAGATCTCCGTATCGTAGCCAAGGTCGCTGTGTCTCAGCTGCCAACCTTGAATGATGTTTGTGTAAAAAGCAGATGCTCTTCAGGCTTCAGACTTCACATGCACTTTTGAATACAAAACCATGAGTTTCTGAATTCCAGCAACAGAGCAGACTAATGCACTTCATCTCTCAACCTTGCAACATGGTAAGATGCTGCTGTTAAGATTATCAGGATAAAGAAGGATTATCAGATTTTTGTGGGATTGAACCTGCTGTGGCAGGTGTCCACGCAGATGAGCTCTGCAACCTGTTGCAGTACTCTGCCAGCACATTTGCACAACACCTTTCTCTGCTGCCGTTTACAACAAAACACGTATTCCCTCTGTCCCTCTTAAGTACCATGGTCAATTAGTAAGGGAAGAATAGGAGGAGAAAGAAAAATACTATCAACATACTATAAATCAAGCATATGGGACTTGATTTCTGTTGTTAAAACTGAAATTAATCCAAGGGGCACTGGAGTGATCCATTAGGTTCAGACACATTAACTCTGTGCTCTAAGGACACTCACCAGGTATCTGCATGGTAGAATGTCATGATGTTTCCTCGTTTTTTAAAGTAACTGATGTGATACAAAGGTTCAGGGTAGGGAGTCAAATGCTGATGGTCAGGGGAACAGGGGGAGCAGTTATCTGAAACACAGATCAGGTATCTTTAAACTTCAAGTGCTAATTAACTATTATATTTTGCAAAATGTAAATATTTGAGGCATGTAACACTAACTGAAAGCCAGTTGTGAAAAAAGAGCACCCTTCATGAGCAAACTGAACTAATAATTGGAAGTACTGTCCTGGTATTACCAAGTGACCAAGACTCTTGCTATACAAGCTTGGGTCAAATACAATAGCCTTATTTTAATCACTTATTTACAGAACAAATTAAAACTAGCATATATAAAGTTTAACGATGCCCACTGATGAAAGGCTGTTTCTTAATGGTAACTTCTGCATTACGTTACTGGAATAACGAATTGAATTGTTTAAGATCTAAGCATCAAGACTTATTAAACAATGTTTTTAAATTCCTAATAAGCAAGAAGTGAACTCTGTTTAAAAAAACCATCTAGCCCTACTAAAACCCAAATCCCATGCCTCCGCCTTGTAAAGCCCTATCTACTTTTTTCAGGGTCCTGAGAGGAGTACACAAGAGCACAACTCTGTCCCATTTCCTACCTCAGAGCTTAGTAACGCCCTGGAGTCAACTGCAAGTCTGCCATTTGACTATGGTTTAAGGCTGCCTTCCTCTTGATCTACTTACTCAGATCACAAAGTTTACATACTGCAGCCACCATCCTCAAAGTGAGTCAGTGATGAAGAGAGGAGGGTCAGGCAAACACCCTGCTGGTCCTCCCCCTGCACTCCGACAGAGGAGTTATCTAAAGATTAATTTGCAACATGTAAGTACTGACCAATACTTTCCGAGTGCCTTTTGTATCCAAACTTGATCCAAACTTCAGCAGCCATAGTCCTACATAGGTTTTGTACTTCCTTAATCACTCTACGAGCACCTTCTCGTAACTACGCAACATGACTACATGCAAGACATGAGTCAAGTAAGAGTGAGCTTTAAAAGAGCTCTCCTCAAAACTCTGTATCTGTTACAAAACCCACTCTTGCCTCAAAGTGCCCGAGCCAGCTCTCGGCTGGCTGAGGGATGTGAGGCCGAGAGAGGCATTACTCTGCCCAAATCCTGTCTTCCGTGAAATCATTGTTTCGCAAGGTGATGAAAAAAAATGCATCGTCATCTTTCTTCTCCATTCTTTCCACACTTCAGCAGTTAGTATACACTTACAGGAATTAGAACTACTGCAGCTCGGATGGCCAAATATATAAGGAGAGCTCCTTTTATCATCACCCACCTGTAAATATTCTTTTAAACAAATAAACTTTAATGTCCGTTGCAAACCAGAGGATGCAGGATACAATTTTACTTTCTACTGTCATTCTCACAAGAGCCTTATTTATCTTCAAAACCTGGGCAATGGTGCCACGCTTCAAAAACGCAGTGGTGGAAATCTGAGCATCACCCACAGAGAAACTGTTAGATTCACACCAGCTGTAGGCAAAGTGAGAGGGGTTCAGGATCCCACCACTAGTGAGACTGCCGCTTTCTGAGCCCCTGTGCAAGGACTCCGTAGGGAGTCAGAGGTACACATTTAGGAAGAAAATACATGAGATGCATCTGAGCAATGCTGGGTTTCCCCACTCAGCTGACTCACAGCTCGTGTTTTCCAATGTACAGGCACACCAGGGGCCCCCAAATCTGCTGTCCTGGGGGTAAGGGACTCCAATACTTCTGGGAAACAAGCGTTGCATAGCCTGGGGCTGAGGGGAAACCCAGAGCAAGGACAACTACCTG
>NW_009225192.1:0-54153 GCF_000690835.1 Fulmarus glacialis
GCTCGCTCGGGCGCGGCTGAACTTCACAGTGCCCCAGGCCTGAGGTTGCCGTGGGGCTGCAAGGGGAGAGCGGATCTTGGCCAACCCCTGTGCCATTGCTGCGCTCCAGCCTGACCGCAGAACGGTCGTTTACAGTAATGAGGCGGCAGCAAGTACATCCCTGACAGACGCTTGGACCAAAAATGATCGACGTATCTCGCAATAAGAAGTATGGCATTGCCTTAAGAAGCTGTGAATAAATTCACCAAGGGCATCAACCTAGGAGAGAGGTAGGATGTAGACACCAAGTTTAAGCAATGTCCACCAGCAAAAATTTTTTTAAAGCACACTGAAAAGCAAATGTAGATTGCAGTAATTGAGAGAACTGTTACCCTAACGGTGGCTCTCTGGCCTGCAAACTGATAGCTGAGCCAGGATTGCTAAGGTTTGGATCAGATGCCTAATAATAGCCATTGGGAGTCGTCCTCTTTATCCTGTTACACATGCTTCCGACCACTCGGGGCTTCTGCCTGCACAAATAAGTAATTATCCTTGGATCATTGCTCCCTATAGAGCAACTGTCATGCGGTTGAAGGGTAGTGCCTTGAGCAGCCTGTCATTGCTCATATATAAACACAGTAGGCTAGAGTAAAAAAAAAAAAACAAAAAAACAAAAAAACCCTGAGTTCAGAGCAACTTTAGTTACACAGCTCATCTCTGTAATGTAAAAGAAAATGAGACCTTATTCAAACTTTGTGCACTGAGAAAGGAGCCACTTAGTACAGTCAACTTCAGCACTCCAGAGAGTGTTTAAATCTTCATTCTTGTTATTCCCCTTTCCCTAATGGAAGATTGTAGAGAAATGCTTCCACCCTGTAGTCCTCTTCTGAGATAAAATGCCTTCATTTATGCTGTCAAATAATTTATTCCATCAAAGAAGAGGAGTAATTTTGTTCCGGTGTAAGAAGTAAGATTAGAGGAAGGCGAGGAGGTTGTGCCACCCTTGAGTTCTTACTGTCCCTTCTACAGAATTGCTCCTTTTTGCAGCCAAAGTGTAAAATGTGTTTGGCTGAGGAGAGGGAGCACAGGCAAGCATATCTCTATAGCCTAATGGTTAAAGAAGTAGAGAATTCCTAATTCTAGTGGGGGATGCTCTGGTTTGGGCTCTGGCTGGCATGCTAAAAGGAGAGTTTAAACAGCTGTTTGGCAGAGTCTGCCAACAGCTCATTTAACTGAGTTTGATCTGGGTTATGCCAAGAGGGCCAAAGTGAGTTATAATTAGATCTGAGCTCTTCAACAGCTTTGAACATGTTTTATTTCAACAACTAAGACTTTTTAAACGGCAGAATCGATACACCATCTAGTGGCCGAAGGCATTCTTAGTCATTAGATTTTTATACTCCGCTAATTTTACACTGACACCCCCAACACTTTGCCCGTGAATCTGCCTCTCAGTACTGCCCACAGCCACCCAGTTTCTGTTTTGTTAGCCGTAAGACAGGCAGAACCGCCTTCATGGGGATGCTCTGGAACACAGCTGTTCCCTGAAAGTATGGACTTGAAGTAAATACTTTCTGAGAGTCACCGTCTGCTAACGCTTCCCCTTGGAGAGCGACTATCCTAGGGGAATGCAGCTTCTGAAAACACTTCACTGGTGTGGGCTGGGCAGAGTTTAAATATTGTCCCAGATGTGGACAATATGTAAAGATTTTGCTCAGGGTTTCTGGGTACAGAAAGTAAAGTACTCTTTACTTAAAGAGTAAAGTACGCTTTACTTAAAAGAATGCACAGTTCTTCCAGGGGTCAGAATAAAATCCTGGGTGTAGTTAATGAAGCTCCTCATTCGCTTAAGGTTTCTTGGTGATACTCAGTATATGCCTGCTGTTCTTGCAGTGGCTTGCTTTAGCTTGAGCTAGTAAAAGCACATGTGGGAGTTTTAACTGTCCTTTTTGAACTTCCCTATTAACTCCAGTCATGAGACTTCCTGATCGGCCCTACAAATCAGTAAGAGATCAGTGATTTGACACGAGGCGACTTCACCCATCCCACCCACTCCGCCTTTCTTCAGTAAAGCTGTCCCTCCAGAGCAGGAGTTTTAGAGGAAGGTGGCTTCCCATCAAGAGGACAGCAGTCACTGCCTCTGTTCTGCACTTGGCGGCCAGATGCCACTGCCCTTCCGCAGTGCGGTGAGATGGAGATGGAAAGGTCAGTTGATTTACATGGGCAGACATGTGCAAACTTCATAGTTTCAGCCAGAATTCCTAAGCTGTGTAGAGATTGCTTATATCTCTAAATTGTGTACATGACAAAATTCCAGTTTGTCAAAATTGAATTTTTTCATGGGAATGTATTTTCAGTGACTGAAATTTTCCCAGGAGAGTGTTCTTGGTTCAGAATGGCATGTCTGGTCAGACCCAGAGCAGGAAAGTAGGAATAGGTGATAGCTAAAATGCATCAGATCTGGAAAATCTAATTTCAGTTTTCAGTCCCATCACAGGGACTTGGCCCAGGCTCTCACGTACTGGGTAAATGCCGCAAGCAGGGCGGCTGGCAGTTAGTGCGGACCTCCCTCTCTCCCCTCACGGAACTGTTCTGTTCTGCACACTGCCAGCAGGACCAGAAATCCCAAGAGCCCATTCTGCAGAACAGCAGCAGAACATACACCGTTTTCAAATCCAGTTGAGGCTGAGAGATACATGTCCCACAGTGATCACCGATTAATTGCTAGCCACACATTTCAGCTGAAGGATAACAGAAACTTCATGTATGCTGGGTATGCTACATATCCGTTAATGGTAAAGGTCAAAACTTTCCCTTCTCCAGCCCAACGGCCTTCAGTACACGTCATTTAGTCCATCTGGCAGTAGCGCAACAGGAAGACAAGCTATGTTTTTATCAGATACAGCCTGAGCAGTGTGAAACTAGATTACATATGAAGAGATTCGTGTAAACAACTGCTTTAAATTTGTGGCCTGCTGACTTTTGGGTATGTAAACGCATGCAAAACTGATGCAGTGTTGTTTTCATGTGACAATTATTCCAAATTGTTCCAAACTGGCTGGAGCAAGTGTCTGCTCTCCCACCTGCTGTGGGAAGAGGAAGCTTAAAGGGAAGACTACAAGAACAAGGGGAGAAGAGAACCTCTTTTTACACCCTCATGATTCTGCTAATCCGTGGTGAGGGATTTCACAAACAGAAATTGCATCAAAACTGTTCTGTTGAAAGTCTGCCTTTATATAAGAACAAATATTCCTGATACACTTCACCTGTAAATTAAAATTTGTCTTAAAACTTGTTTTAAAGTTGATCCTCTAACTGGTTTAAAGTGCTCTACCAACACCTGTAAAGTAGAAAATCTATTTGTTTTTAAAGCACCTTTTGAACTTAAAGTATGTCACAACATGATAGAGTTCTCTTTTTGAATGATTACTACTTTGCAGTGCCTACATAAGAGCAGCTTACAAATACACTTAATAGCTTGAAGGATTTTTAGATCAATTCATGCAGCTCTTACACAGAAATTCTCACTATGGTTAAGTCAGAAGTACACTGAACTAGGTCACTCTTGCTTTTTAAGTGTAAAAAAAAAATGAACTCATATGACATTGAACTCCAAAGAGGAGTGAAAAGTCAATAATCAGTGAAAGTTATCAGTACTTGGTAAAATTTCTTCCCAGCTTTCTTTGTAGGGAACATTCACACTAGTATTTGAATGGGATTCATGCATCTTCTGTAATGGCTTCTCACTGTGAAAGGTGCTTATCTTAGAGCAACAAGTGCACAGGAGTTATTCTGGAGTAAAAAAAAAAATCATCAGTAAAGCCCTGTCTTTTAATTCTACAGCAAGGTAAATAACTGATGCCTCAGCGACTCTGATGCACAGTAACTGAGGTATTCTGTTTTCACTGTGTGTGTTTTTCTGCCTCGGGGTATTTTATGCCACTTGGTTGCCCTGAGGTGAAGCACACAGCCCTTTTTCAGCAGAGGAAGCCAGCTCTGAATAAAATGTGCTAGGTTACAATGTTTTCCAAATACTTTCCAAAATTTTGAGAGATGTTTTCAGTGCTACAGGGAAAACGTCAGTTAACATCTTCCCAATCGCCCTCCCATTTTCCCCTCGCTAGGGGCATGGCAAGGTGGGTGCAGCCGCCTGGTTAGCGCTGCAGTGAGTGGAACTGCACTCGTGGAAATCCCCATGAACCACAGTGCTCCTCACTCTGGCAAATACAGGGATGTGGCCAAAGAAAGTTGGAGGTACAGTATTTCTTTGCAAATTCTCTGTAAAGAAAAGGAGGATCATACAATTCCTTGGAGGTCCTCAGACGTGAAACAGTAGGCTACAAGGCCAGATCTTCTTAATTAGCGACGGGATAAAAAACGATGGCTAATGCAGTAACTCACATGCAGGGAGGTCTCAGGAGAATCTTGGCTTGAGTCACTTTTATATGAGCTATTTCAGTGTAGTACTGGAAATTTCATCACTTCCGATACATATGCAGGGATAAAGATGTTGATTAGATCATTACATTTCGTCCAGCACAGACTATTTCTGGATGTTCGTTTCTAATATATTTGGAGACCAGCAAATATAGTTGAATTTATTTATAGTAGTAGAATAAATTAAAAAGGCTTCTTGCTATATAAACATTTGTAGAAGCTTTTGTTTTTCTTTTGCAAGGACAAGTACTTTTAATATGCTGTTCGGATGTGTTCAGTGAATGAATGTAAAAGAGCCTAAGTTCACAGTTATTTTTATTTAGCAGATGTAGAAGTTTCTAAGGAGGGGCATTCTGAAAATAGTTGCAAGTCTCTGGACTTGCTCAGCATTTCAAGAACAGTAATTTCTGTCTTCCCTTGAAGACATATTTTAATTTACCAGTCCCATAAAAATGGGGACTATTCAATATCTAAAAACTATGTCTACTGGGTTTTAAGATAAGGAACAAATTAGGAAAAAAGTGTAAGTCTGAGACTGTCTCATGTTGCTTGTTGTTTTCTGAAGGGATCAATAAGTTTCTAGGTGTGTCCTTTTGATCCTGGTAATTTTATGACAGGGAGTTTAAAAATGCTTTTAATGTTTCTGCAGAGATACTGTACCTCTGACTTCTGAATTCCTCTGGGGGCTTTGTCCTTTTGTGTGAGGCCTCGCGTCCTCTGTTTTTGCAGGGAAAAGTCCTGTGGTTTTTTAAGGAAAAGTTCTGCTGTTGCAAGACTCTGCAAGTCTAAGAAGAGTTTGACCTCCCATTGACATGTTCCTGTATGATAAAATACAGATGGCAGAAATGTTGCAGCAACAAAAGACAGCTTTTTAGGAGGTAGGATTTAAGGACCCTGTACGTCAGGTTCTTAAAACAGACTGAAAAGGCAAGTATTAACATACTCTGTTGATATCACAAAGCCAAATCTATCTTTGCATTGAAATAAAGTTTTGACACAGCTGCTTTTACTGGCAGTTACTGGAATGTGACTTTCTCATTCACTTCCGTGCCCTTGTTCTTGTCAAAACTATAAACCGAAAAGCTTTAAGGAAATTAAAAGAAAGAAAACTTTATCCATATCTGGCTTGTACTTGGATTTTATTCTCATTGCATGCCTGATGAGAGATTGGGGCTTTAATGTTCAGATCAGTGTATGTTTTAGGTTGTCTGGATGATAATAATAGGCCTCATCCACTGGACATAACACCATAGTCTTTGTCTGACAGAAGCCTTACATCCCGTGCCAAACATGGGCAGAGAAAAACTGGACCCTTAGTGCTAAAGGCAGCATCTGCAGCTTATGAGTGATAGTTTAATAGGAGCACCCCCTTGACATCCCCACT
Source organism: Fulmarus glacialis (assembly GCF_000690835.1). NCBI lineage: Eukaryota > Metazoa > Chordata > Aves > Procellariiformes > Procellariidae > Fulmarus > Fulmarus glacialis. The sequence continues at coordinate 5,801 of NW_009225192.1, forward strand.
CATAGGAACTGGAATGGCTGCAGGATTGCATCTGCAGCGCTTGAAACACTGCTCGGCCATTTGAGTCTGTACGGAAATGTAACGTCGTGCAGCTCTTGGATGACAGTGACTGAAATAATGAGCTATTTGATCTATCTAGGTAGTTGAGGTGATAACTGAATCACTTCTGTGTTAAGAGCTTATCACCGAAACACGGGCTCTCCGCACGTCCCAAACCAGTTCTAACGCTGCCTACGCATCCCTGCTCCGGTGCTGGGCATGCCCTCTGCCTCATTAGGCTGACTCACCCAGGGGGGATCAGAAAACCTAACGGGAGCATCTTGACAGCAGGGACGCAGACAGCACCAGCGGACAGCAAAGCTATTCCAAAGTGTTTTGATCCGCCAAGTGTGTGTTAAACCAAAAGCCGTGTCCCTGCTTTCTCTCTCCCTGCAATTGTACACGCTGTGCTCAAGGGCTTTCTGCATGTCCCAAAGCAGCACTGCAGAAAGGTTCATCAAATGTCACAAAGCTTCTATATTTACCTGTCTGCACCATGGCCTCCAATAAATCATTCCCAGGCAGCAAACAAATCCAGTTGTACCATGCTCTGCCAACAATTTGCCTGCATGTGCAAGCTCCAGATTGAAGACCTTGAGCCCCAAGACTTACTTTGATGCGAGGCTATATTGTGCATTTTATTTTCTGGCAACAGGTTTTTCTTCAAATAGTATGATATCAGAGTGTGATTTTGTTACTTACTTCTGCAAGAATAAGCTTTCCTTCTCATTTTCCCAGGCTTTCATTTGTTATCAAAGGCATAGTCCTACTCCTGTTTTAATTAAAACATTGAATAAAAAAATCTCACCTATGAACAAAACTGGGAACTGTTCCCACTTCAGTCCCTTTTGGTAAAATCCCACTTACATCAGCAACATCAGTTTTGTTTTCAGCAAGAATAAGATCGGGGGTTCCAATAAAATCAGCATTACCTTTGTATAGCAAACCCTTCCTCTGCTCTCCTCCTGCCGCAAAAAACCCCGAAACATTGCAGCTAGCATCGGTCTGTGGTTTCCGTGCAGAGGCTGGAAAGACCCAAAGGGCTGTGATGACTAACCTGGTTCTTTACCAGTACCGTGGTTCCACAGCTGCACTGAAATACTGCTCCAAGGACATCTCCTCTGAGAGAACATCAGTCGTCTGCATCTTTGTGTCAGACACACAAATCTGCTTTTTAAGAGGACTGCATATGAAAGGATATTAGAAAGCAAATACTATAATGTGTTTGTGCTATTGAAAATACTGTGATCTCACCAGGAAGAATAATTTATAATATATATAGAAAAAGAAAAAAAACCCACCAAAACAGATGGAGCCCGTGCATCTGTTAATATTGTTAACATAGGGACGGAGGCAAAAGCTGTATTTTCCTAGTGGTTTGCTAAGACGTCCCTTCTGCTATCAGATTTTTAAGTTTCTTACTGTATTCAGAGTTCCTACTTGCATTTATTCCAGTGGCGTCAGTCTTTCTTTTGCCCTTTCTTAACATCCAGCAGCAGCCCGTGCCTCCAGACGTAGGACTCACAGCCCTGCACTCAGATCACTTTGCTTCCTCAGTTTTAACCCCGCTGCGGTGCAAGGCTTTTCCTCCATTCCCTTCTCTTTCTGGGGAAGATTTCAGATGGTGAGGTGGCTCACAGGACAGCCCGCGATGCTGCTGTACGTAACACACGGCAGTATAAAGAAGTCTCAGCCCAGTTTTGCCAAACAGTATCAAAATGTAATTGAAGGGGGTAGCTATCCTCCACCATCAGGGTCCTGCGATATTAAACAGAAGGTAAAGGACACGTGGGGGAAAGATGCTCATCCAGGGACAAAATAGGAATTCAAAAGCACAAACAAGTTTAATCTGCAATGAAACAAAGATTGTTTTCCCAGCTCAAGTGCATAAACAAGTATTTTCCAGTTAGATTTCATTAAGACGTTTATTGATATTGCAAGTGAAGCGAGATGCAGAATTATGAATATTTGGTGATTCCTATGAGAAAAAAAAATGCTTGAAATGCATGATGTAAACAGCCAGAAGCCAACATTTTCTTAAAACTTCATAAAAATGCTTCTAGATGAAAAAACTGCAAGAAAAATTAGAAGATAATTAATAAAAGCAGTTTAATACATTATGAGGAGTGTCTGGTTTTAAGTTTTATATTTTTGTGATAAAATTGTACAAAGTATATCCAGTGAAACAGAGCTGTTCCTGCTCTCAGGGGCTGATAGGACACCTCGTACAAAGTATATCTAGTGAAACAGAGCTATTCCTGCTCTCAGGGGCTGATAGGACACCTCTGTGGGGCTCTTAGAAGAGTGGAGCGATGGCTCCTGGTTTTGAGAAGTTCGGGAGAAAATGCCAAACACTGCAAGGTCCTGAAAAAGCCCTCACAAACCCACGACTTGCCCTTACTTGCCATGGAAGTGCCAATCTTACTGCATGAACCACTCAACAGCCCCATCTTTACTCACCCTTTCCTTTTCCCTAAATAAAGGGCATTTACACCTCTCTTGGGTTAGCTGCATGAAGGCAAGATGTGAATAAAGTAGCAGCTGAGTCCAGTTTTGGAGTACCACCGACTGCTTCATCTACAGCACAGCCAAGTCGTAGACCACGTGGGATTCCTCCTTCCCCTGCTTCACAACAGTTCAGGCATTGCAGAAGTCACGCAATCCAAATGAGAACATTACTTTTGTACATATCATATAAAACCCCAAAATTTAAAGAAAACAGAACCCTGCTTTGCCAGCTGTACAATGAGTCGACCAGTTGTTTTTTCTTTGTTTTTAGAACAGTATTTATTCACCTCCACTAGCACCTGGTGAGGTTTAATAGCTGCAGGAAGGGGACTCGCTAGGCAATTAGCATGCATCCCTTCAGTGTTTTGAGGGACAGAGTGACCGCAGAGAAGTGTTGTCTTTCTGCTGCTGCACGTGGGACCTTCAGAACAGTTTCCAGAAGCATAATGACAAGGTAGGAAGATCCTTTACACTTGATGGAATGGAGGGGTACTGATGAAAAGTCAGTCCTGACAGATTTATGCAGATATAATAACATATGAACTGCCAGACTCCCTTGGCTCCTCATAAATCTCCTGTGCTTTAAGTCCTCTTGTAGACAATCATGAGGTGCTGTTCCCAGAAATGGAAGGATGAAGTTTGAAAGTATTAAAAGTTCAAGGCAGGCAGTTACCCAGCGTGAATGCCCTTCCCCTCTCACAAAAGGAAAATGAAATTACTGGGGACATTGATAAGGAAGGGATGTTATTTTTTAGGGGATGGTATTTTTTAGTAGGGTACAATCTGTGCAAAGCAACCCTTACTGCAACAAGCTCCCCTTTCACATCCAAAGGGGTGAATATGAGGATACTGCTGTAATCACTTCAGTATCTCACACCCCGCACCCCCTCCCAGGCATTTATAACGAAATACAGAACCTGCAAGTTGCTGGAGCCCTTTGTGCTCGCTGTAGACAGTGTTAGTCAGAACTGTTATTCATTACACAGAGTAGTTAACAAACAATCTTTTCCAGGTAATCTTAACTGTCAAGTTCACAACACACTATAGGATATTATAATGCTATGTCAGCTGCTAGCTAGTTACTTTTGCTCCAATTCATCAGCATTACCATATTATTTTGTCTGCTGACTGATTAAAACCACAAGACATCCAGGGATGCTGGGTCAGGAAAGCTTTGTGGGCTTATGGGTGAGGAAGAGAAGGCTACAGAGATTTATTCTTCCCACCCCCCTCAAACCAGATCTGAGGAAAATTGCAAAGGCTTCTTCATTCAGCTCGCCTCTCAAACCCCTTTTATTCAATCCTTCAGTAAGAGCATTTCCCAAATCCCCATATCGGGTCTTTGTAGCCTGAAAGAGCGAAGGATCTTTCTAGATGTACGTACAATTAGGTTGTAGGGTAGGAAAGACAGCTCCCTGCCAACCTGGTTCTTTTCCAGCCCGACTCCAAAGGGAGCCACAACCTTTCCCTGCTGATCTTTCTCCCTTTTGCAAGACCCACACCCCAGTTTACAACCCGTCAGCATGGAAGGAGACAAGGGGGAATTAAGGGAACTAATTTTGTTTGTTACAAAGCTGGTAGGCATCTAAGGAGGACGCTGAACCCTACAAGGAAAACACTAGTACTCATTTACAAACAGAACTCAGCATTTTTATTCATTGATTGACTTCCTGCCAGTTTTGATATTTGCTACCACCAGAGAAGAGCGTAAAAACACAGTACAACATTGGTAACCAGTTAGGAAGGCTGAAGGGAAAGCCAATCCCAGTACAATTGCAAGTAACTTGGTGGAGTTTATAATTAAGATTTTCTGAACGGATCAGCAATGAAGCAATAAATATGCTGCTGCACTGAACCAACAACAGGACTTTCACTAAGTTTGTGGTTTATTGCATTACAGTTTAAAACTAAACGTTATCCATCATCATACATTTGTTCACCAACCAGGTAAATGACACTTTTTCATATGTTATATGCTAAATGGCTAAAATTATGCAGTAGCTGAACTAGACTAGGACTAGTAGAGGTAGATAGTGAATGGGCAGTGCCAGGCAGAAATATTTTGTAAAAGTACTTTTTGTCTGTTGTTACGAACAGTTAGCAGATGTAACATTTTCAATTAAAACAACAAACATCTTAGGAAAGCTATTCTAAGATGCTTTGGATTTTCTAGTAATATTTCTCTTGCAGTATTCTTACAAACCCTTTGATATGGTCCCTTGTAAACTGGACAACCTTTGTCCTCCGAGTTTTCTGCCACGATTTACTTGAAGACCAACATACAAAGCTAGAATCTTTGTGAACATACTACTATTTGCTTGTACCACTCTAAAAGTAATACAGATTTACAGCTTCCTTGGCATGGGAAGACTGCATTGATAGTATTTACAGCTTCCGTAATCTTTCTAGCAATAAAAAACCTATTTTATACTTAATCTAAAATGGAATTTCTATTATGCCACCTCTTTATAACTCACTTCAGTCTCTTTTTGCTGAGCTGCTCTGTCAGTTGCTCCTTGCCATTCTCACTGCTGGCTGTATGGTCTTGGGAAGAAGAGTCCCTGCCCAAAACAGGCATTAAAACTGGTGTTTGTAGACTGCAGCTTTAATTTCCAGGAAATACAATCATGACAACATGACCACGCATTTTGTAACAGTGTACGCCCTTTGCTCCTTACCACTTCCAAGAACAATTCACAACTGGAACGCTCCCGGAAGCAAGAGTCTTTCCCCAAGCTCAGCAACCATTTTGCTCCATCTGGAACTTTAACTTTCATTAATGAGCTTATAGTCTGCTCGATTCCTTACTGGTATGACTGTCTAAGTATATTGCATTTGCATCGTTTTCCTCCACAGAACCCCAAAGCAGTATGTTATCAGACAAGCGTAACTCTTACTTCCACATAGCTCAAGCTATTTCACATTACCACTTAGGTACAAACCGCATTTTTAGAGCAAACTTTCTTAGGAGGAAAGACAGGGGAAAGATTTCAAAGCTAGCTAGCTACCCAGTACAGAACATTTACAAAAACATTTAAAGCGATCATGGAAAGGGAAAAATAAAATAATTTTAATTCAGGTATATTGAGCTGGATTATCGCATCAAGCGGTTTTGTTAGCATTAGTGGCACGCGTTCAAAGCACAACTGTGGCGTATCGGACGCTAGCACTGCAGGAACGATGGCACCATTGCTCGAACCCTCAAAGGCATCATGTTAGACAAAGATCGTAAGTTTTCGTATTTGAACTTGCTCACGTGATACTGAAATTGTATTTGCACCTCTGGTTTCTCAGGCCTGATCTCACCCTACTCTCATCGGTGTTTTTTTTCTATGACAACACTGACAATTCAATCTGGCTGGAGTAAGATGCTACACCAACTTCCAGGGTCTACTGTACAGCTGGAGCACCTCCAGACCTGGAAAAACAAACCAAAGCAAACACTAAAGGAAGATTTAATAGGCTAATTATACGTACCTCACCTAGCCCTAGAGAGCTCCCTGGGAAACCTGGAATTTTCTCCCTATGCTAGGAGAAACTGAGCAACAAACTTCCCTCTGTATTCTGGCTGACACACCACACATCAGGACATGATTCCTCCCCCATGAACATGGAAGTATTAAGACCTCTACTGAAAAAAAACATTAACTGTAGAATAATACAGAGGCTTTTAAGGCATTTAAGATGCAAAGAAATGAGTTACTGAATAGGTAATTTTCAGACTATTTTACCTGTTTGTTCACACATACCACATGCCTAAATGCTCTGGTCTCCAAATGGAAAAAGTGACTACACCTCACCTATCATCCTGGGGCAACCACCCACTTTCAGTTACTTACAATTTAAGTCCACTTCTGACGCTGGCATTGCTTCATGCAATGTGCATTTGCACCATCTACAGTCTCTATCTAGGGAAAAATTGACCTTTTTTTTTTTGTCTTTGGAAAGATATCCATGGCATACGACATCACCAGCGGCTCCACTGATGGTGAAAACATCTTTCTCCAGTGAAAATCATGAAGAATTGAACCAAATCATGTCATTAGTAAGCCAGCGTTCTAGGTCTCTCTGACCATGACTGCAATCCCTGCTCACCTGCTTTGCCAGCCAAGCACCAATGATTACAATTTTGGATCTCAGCATGCAAAGGAAAGTTTTCACTGTAGCACGGCACTCTGTGCTACTACTTCGCAAGACTCATTGCATTAGATTGTAACTTCATTTTCAGCTCTTAAAAACTCTTCCTCAGAAGTTAGCATTGCATCTAACAGGAGAGATGCAAAGATGAAGGAATAGCAATTCCTTTGCCAATTAAAGAACCACCTTCTTCAAGTAAACCCTTGATTTAGTTTCATTTCCTGGGACTGCAGTCTTCTGGAAGGGGATGAGGAACCTCTTTAATCCAAAAGCATCATCTCTGAAGCACTATGGATGCCTTTCAGTAAGGTTCTGAAGAAGTGTCTTTGGGGAAATCACAATAGATGTGTAGATGGAGGCTTCTGGAAGGCCCACAGAAATATCCTTTCCCGCTTGCATAATGAAAGATAACAAGTAACTTCTTGCTTTTAGTTCATCTATTTCAACACAAAAACAGGCAGTGAAAAAGTAAAGGAAATCATCCCATTTATAGGCAGCACCCAAAAAAAAAAATTTGGGAAAAAAAAATTGCTTGATGCAATTCACAATCTGTTAAAAAGAGTGAGCACTCAGGTGCCTCCAGCTAAGCATCAGAAGCCAAGAAAACGGCAGCAATACTCAGAGGCAAGGCCAAAAGCTCATAGCTTGTGTAGGCAAGATTGAACCATCTTCAGTAGTTGCAGAAGACATGCAATCCAAGTATCTCAGGCTGCAGAAAAGACTGAGATCTAGTCATAAATACCAGAGTCAATTAAAGGCTCTATAGGTATTTTAGTCCCTAAAAGCCCAGCAGATTAAATATACAAATATAGCAATACAACTTACATTTCCGACATGAACTACTCTGCAAACATACACAAGGATAGTCTAACCATGAAAAGAAAGTGGTGCGGAATATACAAGAAACAAAAAACTGTTCTTCTGACAGTTAGAAAACTACAAACCCCGATAAGTCTTCCTGGATTTCTTAACTGTACGTGTCAATCACTGAATTCCATGATGTGGAAGAGGAAGGCTGTGTATCCACACGACAGATACTCTGTAACTGAACTCCTGCAGCAAAGAAGGCACTCACTTTATAAGCTGTAGTTTATTTTCTGCTCTGTTTTATATGATGAGCCTATAAAAAAAACATTTGAGCTCTTATCTATATTATTAACACAGTAGACTCGTAGACTGAAGCTTGACTTGGAAAATTCAACGTAACATTGGTGGAACTTAAAAGCCAAGTAGTAAAGCATTCTATGTTAATAGGACTTCCCAGACATTCAGTATTTACATATAATGCATTTGCACTTTATACTCAACAACCACCCATCAGCAGTGACATTATTAGCGTAACTGGACAGCACAGTAAGCCAACCCTGAGCTGCACCCTAGTGAACCCATTCATTTTCAAAGTACAACACATATTGGTTTAAATATTCACACAATTGTTTTTCAAAACATTTTATTGCATTATATTTGGTACCTTATGTTTGACAAAGGAAATTACATCTGTAACTGCAGGAATAAGAAGCTGGTCTGTTATTGAAAAAAAATCTTGGGCCCCTTAAAAGTTACAAAGTCTTGGGCTTGCCTGAAACAACTGAGCAAGAAATATATTCTTAGAAATGTAGGGCTTCAAGTATTACAAACCTGTGACACTGTGGAAAAGTTCCAGAGGTATCTAAACTGCAGCACTTTTTTTTTTTTTTTTCTGCATAACGTGAACAAGGCCTGCTGAGGTTTTAAACTATTAGTCTCTTGATCAGTCAAAATGGTAGTCAGGAGTTCTCCTCTTTGCAACTTCAAGCCATAGTATGTTCTCATTGTGTTTTCACTCTATGTGAAAAATGCATGCTATCTTTCTAATTAGTTGGTGCCACATCACAGTGCATTATTTTATTTGGTTCTTGCATTACAGTTTTAAAAAGTTTGGCCAACCTATGCTGATAGGTTCATCTCAAGAACAGCAATGTTGATTCTCCCCACCCCACCCCCCAAGTTTAGTTCAAAGAGAGAGAGTTTTAACTGGTTCCTTCAGTTAAAAACTGTGGTGCAAGAACACCAAACTGATCGTGTACAGTGAATTTCAGAGACACAACAAGCTTATTGAACACACTATGTTTCTTAATTCTGCTCGATATCCGTATGTCCCAGCATCCACAACATAACATGTATGTTGCAGGTTTCTCTGTATATTCTGATTCACATTGCATACTTCCTATGGACAGAATCATCCCCGTATCAAAATCAGTCAGATGCTAAAGCCCCAACAACTCTTTGTGCTCAGTGAAAGAATCCAGTGCTAAAACAGCATTTTTGCTGTCTGAGATAACAGTAATCTCACAAGACAAATTTAAAGTAATATTTCTGCCACACACCTGCTCTGAGGGCTATACGCCTCCAGATTTTATATAAATTAGTTTAAAAACATGGGTAGGTAGGTAAGGAGAAGGGTTTTTTTTCTTCAATTTTAGCAGCTTTTAATTTTTAAGAAACCGAACAACCTATATCCAGTAATATGTTAGATATTTTATATATATACTTTGTCAGCAGGATAAAAAAAAAAAAGTAAAACTATTTGAAGGCAACATTTTTTTTTTCCTTCTGTTCTCTGTGTAAGTTAGAACAATTCAGCAGGTGCGTGACAAAAATATTATACACCAGATATGGTCCAATGTCATTTTTTTCCAATAAAGTTGTTCATATTTCATTGGCCAGTTCTTCAGGTTCTGCAGAACTATCTCCATTAACTGTGATCTTCATATCCTCTTCATATCCAGGGGGCATGAAAGCCAAAGCATAAGGGAAAAGCTTATGACAATTTGCTCTGTAAGTTTCAGATGCTTCTTTACAGTCTCCAAGGCTACCGTCACATAAAGCTTCTAATACCTCCATACAAGTCTAATTAAAGAGAAAAATAAACAAGTGTTATGATTTCTTAAATATTCATCTGAACACTCACAAACCAGAAATACAATACTACAAAGAAAAACTCCAAGTATTGTTCTCAGGTTTCTATCAATATCAAATGACTTTTTTTTTTTTAACTAAACACAGCATGAAATACCAGTGTAGTCTGATTCAAAATACTGCAGCTTAAAAAAGGATTTAAAAACCAGCTAGAAATCTTGACTGAAAATGAAAATACTAATCTGTCACCTGTTCCTTATTTTCCTCAAAAAATTTGATTCTTACTAGTTGGCAACCAGGAACATCAGGCTTACTTGCAACTAAATGTGGTTTTTGGGTTTGTGATGCCCCCAGTCTTGGGATACACGGAACATTTCAGCAATACGTAACATGCATTTGAATTTTAGTGTTCACAAATAAAAACAACGAATCCAGAATATATACTATAATTTCCTAACAATTACTTTTGTGAACGTGCTTTCAGATAGAATTGGAAGAATTGTGGAATGTAATTAAAATGTAAAAATAGCATCAACTGAATAACCATAATTAGATGTGAAAACATTTCTGGTAGGGGGGAAAAAACCCCCGATTTTTACATTTAAGAATGTGTGTCTGTAGGAAGTGTGTCTGTAACTAGTGAATCAAACCAAATTACTCAGATATTATCACATCTTTCAGATATATCTGCAGCTTCATATCCACTTTTGTTCATGATTTAGCAGAGAAAAAGGAGATTTCCTGTTTTTTTCAACTTGCATTCCAAACACGAGAAACCGACCTACCAAGCTTCACTAAAGCGTGGTGCAGCAGATTCATGCCTGCAATGTGCCCTGAGACAGCTGGTCTTTACTAAAATGAAATGTAATAATTTTGATCTCTTTGCAAACGAGAATGTCTTCCAACGAATGCCTAGACTCCTTCGGATTCTCATTTTTAGGGCACTTTCAATTTCCCATCTAAAAGTTCAGTAGAACTCCAACTCTCGCTTTATGTTGGCACCAAGGATGCACAAATTGAACTTGTTCAGTTTTATCACAATGCTGTGTATATCACCTTTATACACTGCTGAGTCAGTAAATGCTTCTTGTAGCCCTACCAAGATAACACCTCTAAAACAACCAAGCATTTTTCGTTACATTTTAATCTTTCCCCAGTCCCAGAATCCCACTCTCAGGCAAAAAACACGGCTACAAGGCAAAAAAAATGCTGTTGAAGGCAATTTAGGTTTTGTTTATTAAATCTATTGATAATCTACCTTGAGCTCTTTAAGATTGCTCAAACAGTAACACAACAAAAAACCCAAACAAGAAAACAGATTATGAAAACTGCTAAACATATACTTAGGATGTAAAAGACATGAGTTTGTGTCCCATAACCAGCTAGAGAAAGGATCTGAATCTTTAACATCCTAAGCAAGTTTACATATCATGGCAAATTGTCTTTTCTTGTCTCTTTTTTCCCCTCAGTTTTGTCCAAAAATTCTACTGTGAACTCAAAATCCTTCCCAATTAAAGTTCTGTTGAACCCAGTATATTTCCAAAAGGATGTTTCTTGGAAAATGCTGATCTTTGCTCACAAAAGAGTAATTTTACTAGAAAGTTCACCAATTTTACTTGCAGTAGATCTAAAAAATTCTTGAGTCCCCAGACATAAAGAGCATAATAAAGAAATAAAGTGCCAGGGAACTGAGAGAAACGAAATGTCCTAAAGTTTGCATAGCCTGCCAAGGAATCTCTCTAATACTTAATTAGATGTGCTGGATACTCTCACAGTGATGCCAAAGAAAACGGTTTGACTGGGATACAGAAATAGTTTAGGAAAGACTAGAAAAAAGAAAGGACATTTTATTCCTTCTCTGCTTTATCAGGTAAGGTTCTACCAGTGTGTGGACATAGAAAGAAAAACACATGTTTATTAATTCTTTATGAGAAACATATGAACATACTAAAAAAAATTACCTTCTCTCGAATACTTTGAATTGCAAGTCAGAACTGACAGCCTTCCCAGATGAAGGTGGGGGAGTGAGGAAAGGGGCACGGTGGCAGTGGCACAGGGAGATTATTCCATGACCACCAGAATGGAGCAGAATTTCGAAATTTGGTAAGCTTTTTACTTAACTACATACTAAGGCCAAAACGTGCATATGCACCTTTTATCAAAACTAGGATCATTCAGACAGCTTGCAGGGGGATGAGTATGGAAAGCTTTCACGGAGTCTGAGCCACTCCTAAGTGAATCTTTTTCTTGTGAACCGTCGCCTGTGTAACAGCTAAAGCTCAGACAGACTACAATCTTTTCTTATTGGGGAGCTTCAGCATCTTTTGCCATGTGAATTCTCTTGTGTTTAATAAGCTTTCCATTACCTGTGGCAATAACATGGTTTCTGCTGCTAGCTAGCTATTTTCATATTACGACAAAACTAAATTAATTTAAATGTGCGGAAAGGACACGAAACGTTTCAGTTCAGATGAATCTGATACCCCTTTCTCTCACATGACAACTCAACCTCCTTACCATAAGACACAGCTTCCTCTTACCTCCATAATTTGCATAAAGCTTCCATAGATATACTAGAACTTGTTTACAATTTCTAAATATCTGTTACCTGAAGATTTCTGTTAATGAGGGATTCATCCAGGGTCATTGCCAGCTCCACTGCCCTTTTCTGACTGGAAGGATCTAAATAGTACATCATTTTGGCAGCTACAGGAGGAAAAATAAGCTTCATCACTCAGTGGACGACCAAAAACGTCTTATAAACAAACATAAAATAGAGATAATATGACTAAGAAGGGATACTGAACTCTACAGTAGTAGTTCAAAATGGAACCACTTGGAGCATCAAAGCTTGACACCTGCGCAAACAGAAAGGCAGCTTTAAGTCTACTATTCAATGCTAGACAAAGCATTAAAACAAATAGGCATTGTCTATACTGCAGGGTAGGAGTACTTTGCAGTGTACCGTGGAATCCCAGGCAGCGAAGATAACAAATCAGACCTGCTGCAACACCCCACAGTTTCCTCCAGCACCACTGCTCACATCTTCACACAGAAACCATGGCACAGAAGAGATGTGCACACAGAGCTCTTGTTATAATATGGTGTCAGGACAGAACAGGACACAGTTCTGAGACCAACGGCACAGATGTAATTGAAGGGACTTGATGTCGGAAAAAATGCAAGAGTAAACTCACTGCTTTTTGTGGCCAGGTCTGAGGCCAGACTGAGCCACAACAGTAATGCCGCTCCCCTGGCTGGTTTACATCCTGTTTCCCATGTGGTACCCACAGTAATACAGGGTCACTATTGACAGATAGTCTTTCGTAACAGGTAAGCAGGACCATCTAAGCTCCTCTGTTAGGCATATTAATAGCTCTGTGTGTTACCTGGCCTGCTGAGCACTCAGCGCATTTCTCTTGGAAGTCAGACTCTTCAAATACATGTATCAAAAAAACTTCCATAGCTTATACGAACTATTTCACAGATGCATTAAATACAGTTACAGTCTTATGATACATTCCAGCATGCATCAGAAATGAAAACAGGGCAGAGAGGTCCAAAAATTTGTATTTTAGCAGCATATAGAAAAAATTAAAGAAAACCACAGACAACCCGGTGGTCGCGTTGTCACAAAAACACAAACCAAGAGAAGAAAAGCATTCCTGATGGGAAGAGTGATTTTTACATCACTGGTGCTGATACTGAGATGCCACTGCTAGATAAGCACAGAAATAAAGAAGCAGGGCAGAAAAAGGATAAAGGCAAAATACCTGATAACCTATGTGGTAGTGAGTCATAATTCTTTTTAAGGAAAGCTTCATTGAAGTTCTTTGGATTAGTTGCTCCAAAAAGCCGATTCATTTCTTGGTTTAACACTGTTCTAACCGCATCAGGCAGATCCTTACTTTCAGATACTGTTGAATTGGAAAAAAGAAGTTAATCGAGGTGAGCACAGGTCATCACAGTAAAATCTACTTTATGCATTTATTTTAGTATTTGTCATGTTTACGTTATTAATATAATTGAAAAAAAAAAATCTCAAAGGAAGATGTATGAAATTCGAAAAGGTAAATAACTGGATCTGGTTGGAAAAAGCTTAACTTGGAAAAAGACAAAGCCTTTTTACTCCAATACACTTTCCCCCCCCTACTGAATAAAATCTATTAGGCTCAAAGATTGAGGTCATACATTCTTAAATGTTTCTAGCCTGTAGCCATCAACAGGAAGGGTGACCTCTGGGGCAAAGGAAGGGAGAGAATCCTTCCAACCTTCTAACAAAAAGGACATAATTCTAAGCCTTCTCCTCACATGCCAACAGAGGCTGCCAGCAGAAAAGCCAGATTCCTCACTCTGCAGTTTCCATTTCTTCACTCACTCACTCTTTCAGGGGTTCACCATACTACTTACAGTCTTAAAAAGACTTACTAATACTTGTTGGAGTAACTACCAAATCTAGCTGCAGTCATAACAAACATACTTAATTTTAGCATGAATCAGTTTTTTAAAAAGCTTTCTAATACATGTATTAAATATTTTGAATTAATTGTGCTAACAGTCTATAAACTAAAAATCCATGACTGTATGCAGATGAAGTCATATCAAACAGATTCATACCACTGCTGAAGAGATGAATCATACACTCATGAAGCCAAGGATGACTAGAATCAATAGCAAAGGCTCTCTTCACAGACTGAAGCATCAGAAGGAACTTTTCTGAAAAAGAAAGTGTTGGCAAATGTTCAAAAACCTGTGGTTCGAACTCACTGCATTATGTTGCAGGAGTATTTAGTGTTTGAAATTAGAATGATCGGATGAGTGTCCTGCACCAGCCATTTTTTCTAACATGCGTTTATTTAACCAGTGAATTAAGCCTGTTAAACTAGTAAGTAAATTTGAACATAGTAAGTTCTTAAAGCATAATATTTAACTGATACAAGAATTCAAAAGTCAAGTATTTCAAAAGACCAGTTCTCATTAGCAACTGTACACCACTTCTTTACAGTGTTCTGCGAACTATAGATACAAACAATAACTATGGCAAATACAAGCTGGGAGAATTATCTACAGTCTCATTGCTTATAGATTTAAACACAGCAAAGAAAGTGGATAATCACCAAGTGTTCAAACTTCAGTTTTTCCACAGACTGCTCATGGCTGGGGTGTCGGTCCAATGAAAAGTTTTATGTCTCGCCAGGGACTGACTCCTCATCTCTCATCAATAATTTCTGCTGAAATCCTAATATACAACTTTATGAACCGCAAATTGCTTGCTTTCATTAGTTTTCTCACCTACCTTTTCGAAAATAAATCTCGAAGGCAAAAAGATGCGTCTCTATTTTGTTCTTCACTAAATTCTTCAGGGGTGTTAAAAATTTAATGGCCTCTTCCAGAGGTGCTTCAACCTACAGATTCAAGGAAGTAACACACAACTAAGTCACAAAGTTTAAACCTAGTAACTCTACAACAACAGAATTAGCTATTTCTGAGTCACATCAGAGAGTTACTCTCATAAGGCAATGCATAAGATGCTTAGAACCTCTTCTGTTACAAATTTTACATCTTTCACTCAATATCAGTGTCTAAACACAGACTGTCAAGTCTAAAAAAATTGCTTTGTGATAGTTACAAATCACATTTTCCTATAGAGATACAAGTCTTTGCCTTCTATGATACATCAGTAGTAATCACAGCTGCACTTGAACCTGCACTGTAACGGGCAGTATGGCTCCCGATGCCAATCTACACACATGGGCCCAAGATGCTGGTAGATGACTACTTTATGCCCATGACAGAGTCTGTTCATGTGAACTTTAGACAGGTTCCTGAAAGCTGCCAGGTCATGGCAATGTTCCCAGCCACGACACTAATAGCAAGCTTGAAGTAACTAGGTATTGATCATGGTCTCCTGATGGTCTTAGCTGGAGTAATCCACTAAATGGACAGCTTTAACATAAACTAATTCTGTGCAAGGATTCTTTACAGACAGATCTCTTGCATCTAGAGGTTAGGGATAATTCGAACAAGAACTGTCTGCTGTCCTTCATATTTACATTTTTATGAACATAAGCTACTTTCTAAGAATCAGGTACAAAATTTAATTGTTGTCTGTCAATAACAATTTAGTAATGTTGAAGCAATACACTTCATTGCAAATAACTGAGTTGAAGACAATGGTGGACACCTTATGGAGTTCCTGCTAACCATATACTACAGCAGTTTTCATTAAAAAATTGCATCATTTATATGTGCTGTTATGAGTTTGCACACATCAGCCACAACTGTGCACTTAAACTATTTGGAACCTATAATAAAACAGATTTCAAAGCTATGCCTTTAATGCCAAAGCTACATATCCAAAGAATTCTAGGTGCAACTGTTTCAGGAAAACTGTTTGCAAGTGACCAACTATGTCAGAAATGGTCTTCTGGCACTAGGAACCAACTGAACTTGGAAGTGTCTGTATCATGATTCTGATATTAAATTTGGAATATAATTAGGGAAGATTTGCCAAAGGAGTGCATTATACAGCTGCAACTATTCCCTATAATCTTGGGGACTGCCTAGATTTTCCTGGGATATCCCATGATGTCCCTCTACTCCACCACTCCATTTCAATACATGCCATCACGACCACTTCAGTCTTAACTAGCACTGCAATTAGAGTGCTGCTTCTTGCAACCAGTGAGCTGAACAATGGGAATACCGACAATATTCTTAAATGACTAGTCAGGTTTTTTAAGTCACTTGCTTCCTGCCTACAGAGTGAAGTTCACTGTCTCAGCTTTCAAATATCATCCCCTCAAGAGCCAATAATACTCATTATATGCGTAATGTGAAAATACCGAATGCCTATCAGTACTTGGACACTATACTACTATTACTATAAATTAATTTTTCCAGTTCCTATGTATTTTTTCATTATCTTTCCCCACATTTTTCAAGTGTTTTCCTACTCCTTCCAGGTACAACTTTTAGCACAAGAATAGTCTGCTGGGTCACCTCCCCTTTATATATCTTTACAGTTCTTAATCCAGATCTCAAAATCTATCTCAGTCTAGTCTACTGCTATTTCCAAACAACTTCTTTACCCTCCCCCCCCAATTCAAAACAAATGCTGTTAAAGCATTCAGTGTTTCAATGTCTCCTCTTTCACAGGTTGTCTATGCTTAATAAATAAAAAATATTATGGGACATAAAGAGTGAATGATAATCACCTTACATACAGAATAGAAAGACTTCCATCCGATCAACTAGAAATAGGGTATAATCAACAAGTTAGTGCAATACACACATGAAGATAATTCCACCTGTAGCAAATGTCTACGACTTCAATCGCTGCCTTTGAGAACTAGGCACAAAAGCTGTGATTTCATCACATTACTGACAGTATATCCAACAAACTATTCCTAGAAAAGAATTCTTTAAAAATGCCACCTGTGAAAAGAAGCTATACAAAAAATAAACAAGTTATCTGAATGACTTTCAAATTGTATGTGTGCTCACTGCAACTTTTCTAGAAATTTGTATGACTTTATTATTACATTAGTAAGCACCTTTGCCAATTTCTCAGGGATAAGTTCTTCTTTCGGTCCTCCGATTTCTTCATCATCATCATCTTTCTTCTTTTTCTGATTCCTCTGTTGCTTCTCTTTCTCAGCATTCTTCTTCTCCTCCTCCAGCTGTGCTTTCTTCTGAGCTCTTCTCTGCTTATTTCGTAACTTCTTTAGCTCCTTGTCAGACATATTTGCTGTACACACGCAAAGGGCAAAACCAGACAACATTGATGTCTAATATTAACAGTCTCAATCAGTTGCCAGATACCATCATCTTCTTTAAACCGTATCTACTAACTAGTAATGCTGCCATTACATTTGTAAAAGCTTATTTACCATCGATAGATTATTTTACAGTCTACGCTGCTGCTTCATAATTCACGAATTTCTTTGAGAAATCAGGGCAATAGGAATTAGAACAATAGTATAACATGCTGAAGGCGGGACAAAATAATTACTGCATGACTCTACACATCCAGTGCCAGGAGTAAAAGTGCACACCAATACACATTGATTTATTCCTTAGGCATTACACAACACAAGTTATGTTTAATGTAGTAATTAAATGGTCTAACAAAAATAAGGTAAAATAGTCGCACTTTGGCATAGACAGTTCTATCTTTGCTTTTAATGCCCTACAGACATCTTACGTTTGATTCGTATTCAGATCCTCTCCTTCCTCCAATTAAAACATGGAGAATTTAAAACACATCAGAAAGTGGCTACAAGAAATTCTATTACACTTCTACTTGTCTTAATTTGACCCCGAAGCCATACAAATGAACTGAGATGAGAAATATTAAAACTTGACAAATTCCTCTTGAAGGATTCAATAGCCTCTGTTCATACCATTTGAGGTGCCCCAAGCCATAATCACTTAAGTTGCTCTCCAATCAAGAGATGAGAGGGAAAAAAGAAGAAATTCATGGATTTAAACACTATTTTTACATCAGAAGCAACAGATGATAAAATTTAAGTTGCTACCTAGTCAAATTTTTGCATCCTGATAAAATCCTAGAAAGATAGAGCTACCACCAAGCACACCTGCTTCAATCTGTTATTACATGGCTCAACAACCCTGAGAATTCCATGTTTTCTGAGCCATTTCATACCACAAACATGTTTTTATATAAGAATTACAACCGTCACTACAAAAACCATCACTGTTCTATAATAACCAAAATAAAAACATGTATTAGTTTAACTTTCAGTAGAACATCTACTTTTACATGCAGGCCAAGTTACAATTTGCCTACTTTAAGTTGTGACAAAACTCTTATTTTTGGCTACTACAGTTGGCAACTATAAGAATAAAATATCCACTAATTAGCAAAACTGCATATTTAATAAATCCTGAGGGTTGAATACCTGTATCAGCCTCGTGTTCTTTATTTTCATCTGTTAAGGGATTATCATGAAGTTTCAAATATATCTCTATGGCAATTCGTGCTGCTTTGAAGTAGAAAGGATGTTGTCGAAGTACATCTTCTAGTTTTAACAAGTCCACATAAGACCTAAGGGTAATCTTCCTCATACAGTAAGTGTGAAAGTCAAACTGGTCATCCGTGATTTCTACAAAATGCTAACACAACGTAACATAACGTTATTTAGCAAGTATTAACACTCAGATACTAACCTCGACTTTTTTAATACACTTTCCCCAAAGAAGTAATTTAGTAAAAGCCTGCTGTTTGACAAATACGCCCTTACTTTCAGAAATGTGAGTTAACAAAACCCTCCAAAAATAAAGTCATGGTGAAAAGAACTGAAGGCAATCTTAGGTCAGAACCAAAATTCACCCATTTCACAATCTCTGAACAGTAACTACCCCCTGATAATTTGCAGTTTAAGGGACAAAGGTTCTCCATTTGTTGTACTTAAACAGCACTTGAAGAATTTTTCTTCTATGAACTCCTCTAATTTTTTCAGTCAAAAGTATAATTTTGACTTCCATTACTGTGGCAATGAATTCCACACTTAAATCACATATGGTGTGAGAAAGTACTTCCTTTTGTTCAAGATCTGCTTTCCTCATTGTCACCTGATGTCCCCTTGTTTTTGTTTGAGAAGCAGTGAAAAGTCATTCCCCTCTTCAACATTTCCATGTACTTACGACCTCATACAACTTCATCCTAAACTCAAAGTTGTTGCTCGTCAAAGCTGAGGATAAAATAGTAAGTGTGACAAGCTAATCGCAATCTCTTCATGTCAAAGTTACTCCATGGCACGTATTTTACCAGCACGTTTTTAAGGAGGTGTGATATTCAGATGTAAACAGTACAACAGATTTATAGAAAGGAAGAAAAGTACTACTTCTCTAATCACTTAATTCCCAACACTATTCTTTTGACTGCTGCTCCACACCAACAAAACAGAAGTTTTTGCAGCACTGTCTATAATGGTTCCAGGATTTCTTTCCCGAGCAGCAATAATTCATGTAAGACCTTTTACTACTTATGCATAGGCAAAGAATTCTTCTTGTCCCTCCTTCACCGACTACACTGTTGAACATCACATTTCATGTGCCATTTTATCATTTAGTATTGAGACAGTGCAATTGTTGTCCTTGCACTATTCACTCTCTTTCTGTGATCATTTATTGCTATATGAAACAATGGAGACCCTAGAGAGACACCTTAGTAACCTCCATGATAAACTCCTTTTCTTGTAAAAGCTGATTATTTTCTCCTAATCTGTTTTCCCAGCCATGAACCAGCTATTAAATCCATGAGATCAACTTCCCTTCTTTTTCTGAGACAGTTTAGATCCTTTACGGTGTGAAGGATGACATCAAAAGTGTTTCTGAAATCCAGAACACATTTTATCAACTAGACTGCCTTAAGCATAACTGGCACTTCCAAAAGATTTAAGAGGCACTGCTTTTTCTTACAAAATATTTGTTGATGGTTTCTGAATACAACATATTTGTCTGACTTATTTCTGATCTTTACTACACCTTCAATCAATTATTCCAATAAATAAATTAAACATGGTGACTTAGGCCGCCCTAAAAAACATTTCTAAGGAATTGAGTCAGCTCTTCATTTGCTGACCTCTTCTGGTACCCAAGACAATTTACAAGACTAATAGTTTCTTATACAAATCTTTTTAAAACGATTTTACACAATTTTATTTAAAGGATTTGTGTGAACAGAGTATGGTCCTGGAGAATCACTTTGTTTATTTGTTCTAAACCGAGAATCTTCCACAGACTAGTCCTCTCTGCAGAAAACCATCAGTGTTGAAATCTCCTTAAGCCTCTCTATTTGCAAGAGGCATAGCTTCCTACTAAGTTCTCCTCTTCGAGCGCTTCATTTACACCTTCAGCTGTCTGGTCTTTTTTCTAGATCCTAATGTGCTTAAAAAAACCCAATTTTTTTTTTTTTTTTTTTTTTTTTTTAAAGAAGGATTGCATCCAAATTTTTTTTGTTCGCCTTACCATGAATCTGCATTTAATGTCCAAGTATCCCCCCTTTTTGGATACAATTTCTACTTTAAGAAGTCTTTATATTTCTAATAGCTTCTTTTAAACTGTAGCTTTTTTTTAAAGGAGAAGATATTTAATATTTTTGATGGTTTTTTACATTTATGTTCTCCCTCTGAAATACAGTGGCTTAACAATAACCAAGGTGACATCTTTCCTTTACTTCAAAGCTGGGCTTGTGAGTTCAGCCGTGTTCTTTTTGGACTTAAAGTACACATACTCTTGGTTTGTACCCAAATACCTACTTTTATGTACCCTGCCAAAACCAAGATTATTTCTGAGAGCTTTCTGTTCTTTCCTGGATCTTCAAATGACTTTATAGAATCTCTTTATAATACACAGTTTACAATGGCATTTTTAGGAGGAAATGTAATTTAATCAACTTGCCAGTAGCCAACATGAAACGAAATCTCTCCTAAAGCTACATGAAGTATACTCTTACTGCTCAGAAAGAAAACTTATCAGCACAGTAAGCTTCAGCTAGTGTTTTCCAACCTAGGCAGTTTAACTAGATACATACTCTCTCAATTTCATGGCATTTCTTAAGTGCTTCTCCGAATTTGTTCATTGCTTTGTAAGCTTGCGCACATTCTGTCTGAAACCACATGCACTGCATTTCATTCAAGTTCTCTACTGCCGAGGTTCCTTCCTAAAAGCAAAAACAGCATTATAAAAAAAAAAGTCAGTCTCATTCAATTTGTTAACTGCCATTTCTTTTATCTTGTTCTAATTAAAAGCACAAATAAAAAGGCTATCAAAAGAATGCTAAATTTCCAAACTGGAGTCCTGAAAGTCAGAAATGCCACAATTAAGATGGACTTGCTTTGTTCATTAAGCAATAAAAAAAGAAGAGTCAAATATACACAATGAATAGCCAGGTAGTGATCATTTAACTGTGACAGTTCCTCATCTTTAGGATAGGAGAGACATTCATTCAGTGTTTTTAATATTGTGTGCACAAATAACACATTGCAGCATGAAGAAAAATGGCAGAAAAGCTCTAGCATGTGGCATGACACTGACACCTGTGGGATATTTTTTAAAATTTTTTTTTAACTAAAACTGCCATCTGTGTCTTCCAGAGATCTGCTGATTGAGCTAAGAG
Organism: Fulmarus glacialis; assembly: GCF_000690835.1. Classification (NCBI taxonomy): domain Eukaryota; kingdom Metazoa; phylum Chordata; class Aves; order Procellariiformes; family Procellariidae; genus Fulmarus; species Fulmarus glacialis. The sequence goes on from NW_009225192.1 coordinate 27,528, forward strand.
TAGTAACTGACAGCAGTAATAGGTTATTTCTTATGTGATCAGTACCCGAGAGCAGTGGCAAAGCGAAAGGAATACTGGTAGCTTTGACACCTTCTGATTAAAAAAAAAAGAGACTGCAGTTATCTTTCAAATCTGGTATTTATATATACTTGCATAGATCTGTAGAACTTATCATATGCCTTTCAAGCTTAATGTCAAAATCAGCTACTTGGGGTGGATGCAGCCATTCTGACTTTACTCTGATCTTGCAAAAACCAGGTTATTCAAGAATCGGCCAAGAGCCAAAGCTGGGAAAACGACAGATAATATTCAAATAGAAGGGTAAGGAGAATGCCTCAAACGTGAGAGAAAGGCAGTCTTCAAACCAGTCTGATTTAGGCAGCTAAAAATCAGAAAAATTGTTAGTTCCATTTTCATTATGCTTAATTTAGGTCTTCTTTAATTATTGTTTGTTAATTAAGAAGCTTGTATTTGAGCACTAGACATAAGATCAAAAGGAGATGAAAAAGATTACACAGAGCAACATCATCAAATTATATTTTTAAAGTTCAGTTTTGGGCAACTGGTATGCTTGCTTTTTTGACATCTTCTTAAAGCTGCTTAAGGCACTGAGAGATGTCAATTAACCTAGATTCATAGCAGTTTTGCATCAAACACTCCACATAAAGCTACTGAGCTTATATAAAACAGAACTTCTCCTCCCTCCGTGTTTGCCTGCACACAGCCTCCATTTCAGAAAAATCTTTCAGCTTTCCCCCCTATAAATACCCCCCTGTTCAACCTACCTTACTCCAGGTTTTTCCTGCTCTTCAAGAGAGAAGAGAAAAATGGGACAACAAAAAAAAAGGATTACTTCTGCAGGTAGGTCCCAACAGCTTGTTGCCTGCCTCCCACTGACAACACATAAATGATATTGCCAGTATTCTAAAACTATCATTTGCCAAATATTCCAGAAGGACTACATTGAGCTGTTTTGACTTTTGTTTATGAAAGAATAACAGCAAGAGAAGTCAATTTAAAAAGTAACTAACCTGTGAGATCATCAAACCTATCAAATAGGTTACTGCAGGGACAAAACCTGATGCATGAAATTAGGAATCTGCATAATGCAAACTTTTTATGCCAGCTAATTGGTCATGGGTAAGCAACCACAAAAAAAAAAGAAAAAAAAAGATACAATAGGCAGCTTTCCTTCATTACTGTTAAACATGGCCTTAGGGACGAAAGCTTGTTCACAAAAGGAAGACATCTCAGAAAGACTCTCATCTAGTAGCCACACAGAAATTTTATTACAAGAGAAGTCTGAGTTCTCTAACTTACTACTGTTAGGGGGAAGAAAAAAAAAAAAAAGAAAAAAAAAAGAGACATGGGCAACTTTATCAGATCTTTCAAGGATCCTATAGAATCAGCATTAAACCCAAAGACTTCTCCGAAAATTATTTTTTCGAAGTAGTTATCTCTAAAACAGACATGCTGTACAAATGATCAAATCCAAGCTTTAGAGTTTTGACTTTAGAGTTTTCATGCTTATCCAAGATTAACTCAAACCCTGATATTAACTACCATTACTGAAGCAAGCAATCATAGTTGCTCTGAAACAGAACTTAAGGATTATAGTAAAGGTGAGTGGAAAAGTTAACACAAAAAGTTATTTCACAAGGGATTAGGCCCACATTATTCAAAAGAGCTATAATTAAATGCAACAAACCCTTGTAAACTTAGAACACATTTCTTCTGCTTCTTTAATGGAGTTTGCTTTCAACATATATTTTGCACATTTGGAGTTGATAAATCTGTCTGCTGTGTCCAAAGCCTGAGCCTCATCCATCCACCTTGCAGCTTCTTTAATATTTCCAGCATGCTTAAAGAGATAGAAATTCAAGTTAGATTCAGTAATGCATGTTTCACCCGCTCAATGTTTAATTGTAATAAGGTTTTTTTAGACATTTTTTAATAAGTAGCTTTCTTCAGGAAAGCAACAGACCTTTAAAGAAAAAAGCAGAAAAACTACTTTTCCTTATTATGGAATTACAGGTCTTTTGGCACTAGACGTTCTTCCTGAAAATGGTTAAAGGACACTTTGGATAATCCCAATCTGATACAACACCATAGTGTAGTTAAGAAATTCTTTTCAAGTTAAAAAAAATGGGGGGCAGGATAAGAACAGGTGGAAGACATTTAAAACATCAACTGAATTTATTAGTGTGATTTTTAATATGAAAAATATAATTGTAAACTGAGAATTCACATTTTGCAGTATACTTGTCCTTTACTGACTTAAAAATCTTCATAGGGGCTTATTCATACGCACTAAAAAACCCAAGTAGCCAAACAATACCCTTATCTAGAAACTCACTAAAATTCACTAAGTAATTTTCCATGGATTATCCACATGTCTTGCTTAATACAAGCTTAACATTTTAATGTTCACATCAAAAACACTACAGGAAAGTATAAGCATATGTAAAAGTCTTCCATCATAACAAACAAATAACCTCTGGTCACTAACAACAAGCCAAACTTACCTTATAGATTTTTGCCTTCACAAGGAAGAGTTCTATCAAAGTGGGAGTACTTTCTATAGCAGCATTTATATATTCTAGAGCCAGGGATGGCTGTCCAATTTTATCATAATGTTGAGCCAAATAATACTGGACCCAGAGTAAAGTGGTTGGAGGTTCTTCTTTACCATCATCTGGAGGGAGAAAATGGAGGGATTTGTTTTGTTCAGTTTATTAAAACATGCCAGAAGCAGAATGCTATAAATATAGCCACTGAAGTTAATTCTGACTCTGTATCACAGAGTCACAACAGACCTGGGAGTGTTTTCAGACACCTGGGTCCAGGTAAGTCCATTAACTTTTAAGTCTATGTTTTGACAAGACCTGAGCATATACTGTTGCCTTCTCTGGAAGGTTTTAAGGGAAAGGAAAAGTGAGTTAGTGGGTCAGAAGGGAGTTGCATTTTGTTCCAACTAGTTCCTTAATGCAGCTTAGTGCATGATATAGAGTTTTTATTTAAAACTGTTTTAGATGAAGGGTATAGCAAAGAGTCCTGCTAAACACAAATGTTGCACTGTAACAATGTGAAGGATTTCAGTACATTGAGCATCTACGTGTTTTCAACCCATAGACTTGAGTATTTTAAAATAAAACAGGCTCTCTGTTCCAAACCTTGGCTTTAAAAAGATTTTCTATTTCTACCTTTGACAAATTTATCGTCACTGTTGGCCTAAAAGTATCCTGGAAAACATTCCTATACACAAGTCAGTTTTGAAAGTTAGAGCGCTCTGTTTGAAATCCAAACTACTACCAAAATCTTAAAAGCTCATTTCACTGCTCAATTTTGACTATGAAGCATAGCACCTTGCAGGGGGAAAAAAACCAAAGGGGTGTGGGGGCTCTAGTCCTGCCAAAAGGTTCTGGTTCTTCACTTCATGGTATAACTTAACCATGCAATTATATGCATTTGTTCATTTTAAGGTAGCAAAAAATTGCTTATTTGAATGAAATTTAATATCAATGCAAATATGGAATTGAACTGAAATAACAGTAAGCCATTTCCTTAAACCAGAAAAGCACAAATGTGTTTGAAAGGCTTGGACGAATTCAAAACAGGTATTGAATGGCTATATCGTAGCCTATAACATTAAATTCAAGGGAAAAGCGTAACAGGCAACTTAGATGACAATTTCATAACAAAATATTGCATTAATGTTTCTGCAAAGCAGGGAAATAACTGGTTACAACTTCAATAAAAATATCGTTAATAATTAGGATTATCCTGTAAAGTTTTAACATATATTGTCATTCATGCTATCTTGATTATTACACCATTATAATCCATCTACCAAAATTTCAGGACTATCCTCTACTGATATTCTATGCAGAAAATTTTTTTCTTGGAGATTTTCTGTTAAAAGCAGTTGGGCAAATGACTAAAAAACCATCATAAAGCTACCAGAAAGGAAACTATGAAGGCTGGATTCAATACATGTTGAACCATACCTCACAACAAAACAGTTGTCAGTCAAAACCTGGAAAATGTTTTTTTTAACTCTCAAACAAAACTCCCAAGAACACAAAACGCAGCCCCCACGAAAAGCTCCAAAATCCCCTCCCCCTGAAGACTGTGTAATCAGTATCTATGCCTTTTTATTTGACATTTCTGCAATTAAAGATTTAACATAGCTTTCAAATTTCAGTTTCCTGGACGATGATAAACTTAAGCCTTGAAAATAGAATACTTGAACCAAAACCGCAAAGAGATGATCAAATTTGTGGATACAGCAGAACTTTTAGAACAAGTGACTAGATTTTGAGCATAGACTTTATAGTTGACAGCTTAAATCCATTCTAAGGATGGCTATGGTTCAGTTCTATGTTAAGGGCGAAAAAAAAGGAAAAAACCCATCATCTCCATTTCTTCACTCCCCACTGATTCCCTGCCTCTGAATGGCCACATAATGCTTACACCAGGCACTACTTTCATGAAGTATGCCAGTCTTAGCACTCACCATTTGGGTTAAATAACCTGCAGCTTCTTAGAGAGGTTTCATAACCTATCACGAGCTCTTCTATGATTGCCACCTACACATGCAAGACAAGACAAGGGGAAAAAAAAAAAATCTGTGGGCAAGATGGTATTTTATTTCAACTTGAACTACTCGGTGTTACCCGAACTAGTTATTTTTGGTAAGAGAATTCTGGTATATCCTGAATTACAATACTTACGGGAATGCACTCAATTTCTCTTCTTTTTAACAAATTAAAACCAAGCCTCCCTCGGTTAACACTTAGGCAGCTTACAATTAAGTAAATCTTAGTTTTCTACATTTACCAACTTTGCACAAGGCTATGTATGCTTGTACTTGATCTTTTCTAGATATACTAGGCCATAATATACAACAGTGCTGATGGAGTGAGCACTGAAAAAAAAAGTTTATTCATCTCTTTAACGCATCACAGCTAAAAGGTAGATCATGTAAAAAGTGCGGGAAAAACCTACCTTCTCCTTGTCTTTATATAATGACCTCAAAGTATTGAAGACTGGTGGGCAACCTTTGCTGAAATTCATCCTTAGAAACTTGTCCAGACATTCCTTAAACTTTTCACCTTGAGAGGAAAAAGACCTGTTGATTTTGTTTTACCACACATTACTTGTCAATTGCAGACTGTTTATGCTCTTAAAATATTAGTATCTAAGAAACATGAGTGTTGATCATTACCTGCTCAGCAAAAATGCACTTACCCGACAAAAAGTTTAATGGTAATCTTCTTGGAACTAGTCCCCTTGGGTATTTAGTCCAGGCCTCTTCATAGATCTTTAGCCTCTCCATCATATTAGCTGGAACAGAATTTTACAGTTTACTTTTTCCTTCCTTTTTGGCAAGAAGGGAAGAGGGGGCAGGGAGGGTTTTGTATCTGGTTAAAAAAAGAATCAGAATATATAGCAACTAATGGCTATATACTTCCTAAAGAACACTAATTTCCATTTTATTCTTTTTAAAACTGCCGTACTAAATTACTTCAGCTATTCAGTATCAGTATTGGTAAATTCCTCTTCCAGCAGTGGAAGACTAACTGCTTATCTCTCATCTTAAAAAGAGTTCCTGCCTTATCGCTGTGCTAAAATCTTGAACAAAGAAAACCATTCAGGAGAATCATGCCTGTTTTTCCAAAACCTGTATTACCTAAAACAGAAGATTAAGATAACAGACAGTTAAAGAAAAATTCTAAATCAAAACTATCTTCTAAAAAATAAATTCTCTTCTTTCAACCACGCACAAAGATTACTGCATTTTTTTGTTGTTTTGGTTTTAAATAAGACACAGTAACAACAATACAAGAAATACTTCCAGCCTTTCTTAAAAAAATCATTATGACAGTATGTACACACTATGACTAAAAAGCAAAACTTAAATGGGGACGTTTTTAAATAATAGTTTTACTATTTAAAGCAATATAAGTTTTCAATAAATATATAAATTCCAAATATGCATGAACAGCTTATTTACTACAACATAACAAACCATTACCTGGTTTAAGTGCCTTTTCTAGGCCTTTGTAGTAGGCCCAGTTTTCAGGATTTCTTTCTTGCAGTCCTTTGTAGACTTCAACTGCTTCTTCAAGTCTGCCAAGCTGAAGCAGGAGTTCTCCTGTGTGAAATCCAAGAAGTTTTAAATTAAGGGAACAAGATACTGAAGCAGTGTAATATTAATCACTCTACAGTAAAAGATTAGATAATCCTTAAGTCCATGTAGATTCTAATTTCTTAGAAAAAATTATCACAGTGGCATCACAAACTAGCTGACAGATATGCTTTTACTTTGACAATAGGTGCAATTACAATAAGATTCTACAACTCAGCCAGTAACTCTTAAAACTTACTTGAAAATTTAATGTTAAAAGCAAGATGCACGTGTTTTTTTTCCTCACTTACTGAAGTGACTGGTTACTTTAAGCGCAGTTTTTACTACAGAAGGCAATTAAAAGCAGTACACGGTATTTCATCTATATAGCATCTTGAATACCAAATTGAAATTGCAGAGCTGCAAATAAAAGAATGGTTCTTCAGTCTGGTATTTCATAAACTAACTTCAATATTTTAAATCAAGCCATTGATCCGATTAATGAATTCTTAAGATTTTGCAAGCAAGTTTCCTTTTAATGATACTTCATTACAAGATACAACTGTTAAAAGTAAAGTCTAGATCTAACAACTGCATAGAGCATCTTTGCTGATGCTGGAGTTGGAACAAAAGTCAATTTCCCATTTCACAATGGGAAACCATATTTTACCATAGCTTTGCTATTGGCAAATGTTAGGCACTAAAGGATTACATACCAGAGGTGATACAGTGTCATTCTAGATTAAGGTAAGATTTTCTCATCTGGTTTCACGAGGAAAATGTGAGTCAGCACTACCTCTCTTCTTCCCTATGTCACTCAACTGACACGTAATTTTGTCAAGAGATGCTGCTTCTCACAGATAGGATAACTTGAGGACTACATGCAGTATCTAATGCCAGGGAAAATATCAATAGTTCACTCGCTGAGAATGACAGAATCTGGAAAATAAACCTAACTTCTTTCTCGGAGGTGAAAGTTATAATTTTTGTCTAATGGTGGCAAATGCCAATACTATTTTCAGTGTTTCTCAGTTGTACTTCATTCACAATAGCTTTTGCACATGCACTTAAACTTCGTGGACAACACTCATTTATTAGCAGGCTTTTCTGTAGTATGCACAGCAACTAAGCTAGACCTACCAAAACAACAGGAGCTGTGCCCAAAAAATTAATCAATTGTACCCTGTTGAAAATGCAGAGGCTGCAAAGAATATTTCCGTCCTTTTTTCTGGCAGCTTGCTAGAAGGTTGTGTGTTTTGTTTTGGGTTGGTGGGTTTTTTGTTGTTGTTGGGTTTTTTTTGTGAAGTTCTATTTGAAAATCCTATTTCAGTACCAGCCTCGGACCTTCATCAAAAACTTAAGAACACAGAGTATGTCAAAATATCTTTCAGATAAAAGATAAGTCATAAAAAAACCCACCCCCACCCCAAAAACCAAAACTCCCACTACTATGTCTGAAAAATGGTCTGTGATAGTGTAATCCCTATATCCATTTCCATTTATATAAAACCCAAGTAACATTCAGCAACAGTGGAGTCACCTGCAATCACTTTCCTTCAGGAAGTACCACACACATTCCGTAACACTGTCACTACTCAATTCCTAGGTTATTTTTGCAAGACAGTGAGATTACCATTACCAGGAATAGGGAGCTGGCTACAACATCTACATGACTAATATTATAGTAAAAAGATTTCTTCTCTTTGCTTCAAGCAATCATCCAAATAGATTCTAGTGTGGGCCATGGACAAACAGTATCTTCGATAGATTGGAAGTTTCACAGGAGGACTGTACAAGCATCAAGCAGCAGAGGAACAAAGCATGCTTTGAAAAAGTGCACCTGTTAATAGAGCTCTAAGAATGAACTTCTATCCCTCTACAATTCCAGTTATGGAATATAAGATACAGTATTATATTGCTCTGTTATAATATTATACATTAGAATTATAGTAATACAACAACAGAAGCCTACGTTAGGTTGGCCAGCTAAAGAGCCTACTTCCATACACTGCAAGAGTGACTGAGTATAATTAAAAGCCAAAGATGATTCTGCCCTTTCAGCAAGTGGTCTCCCTGTCAGGACCATTATCAAAGCTATAATAGCATGGGTCTGGGTACCCTACCCAAACAGAATTTCAGGACATCAATTCAGGATCATCTGTCTGAAACGCTCATCAGCTCAAAAGTTTCAGAACAGTACGTCTGTACTCTACTGATGTCTTATCAACCTGGGAGAAGAGTATGATAGGCACCGAATGGCTGCAAGACAAGCAGTCCTTTACCACAGCAGAATTAAATAAATTAATCTAAAAACAAATCAAAGATGAAGTTCCAAAAGATGGGAAAAGCTGACAGTACAGGCATTCCGTTGTATACTATGCATTTAAATGTACCTTCAAAAAGTAATTACCTTTCGTTTCTTCAACAGCCAGTTTATCACAGATCTGCTTTTCGTAGGTACAAAGATGCTCCAAGGCTTCTTTATATAGTCCTGCTTCCCGGAGGACTTGATTTTGATACAGCAGCAGTTCGCTGTACTCATAGTCCACTTTATCAGGTGATGTCTACATAGGAAAGTGAGACACATGAGAAAGTTCAGCCTTCTAGAACGCATTTGGGATTTAATTCATTTGACTAAAGAAACTGCATAAAGTTTTCACATCATGAAAGGAAGCAGTGTTTTATTTTTGGCTTAAGCAACAATCCATACAGGAATTTCATGTTTTCCTCTTACCTGCTGTGTCTTCCTAAATTCCTCTAAAATTTTTGCTGCCATTTCATAGTCTTCCAGCAGATGGTAAGCAATAGCATAACCAATCCATGATGCTCGCTGTGCAGGTCGGAGCTGAAGCAACTGGTATCTTGTTTCCTGCAAAAAAGTAGCTACTAATTTTCCGGACTTTATTCTGATGCTCTGTAGAATCCATTATGCAATACTCTGTCTTCAGTATTCTAATATTTAAGGAATGTCACTAAAAATTAGTTTTCTATACGCAAATGTTTTTTTTTTGAACCAAAAAAAAGAATAAACTTTAAAACACGACGATGGTCTTGACTCAATAAAAAAAAAACCCCACACAAAATAACATGTCATGTCCAACTGAATACTGATGAGTCAGACTAACTTGTTAATGTGTGACACACATGCTTTTCCTGTCTTACCACTCATGAACAGAATGCAATTAAGGATACTTTGGTTTGAAATGCAGGAACATTTACTATATACTGGTTTTCAAATTCACCTTGGAAGTACATATGTATTAAATCATTACAAGTGTTGTTAGGCAAAATAGGTCATGCAAGTGCATCCCTATTCTTCGGCAAGAAGATAATTACAGCTGGAAGATGCCACAGATTTGCTTGGTAACATGCTGTTTTAATCTGAGGGAAAAGTTATTACTTGTTTTGTTACAGACTCCTGAAAGGTATCTTCAAGTAATTTAAAATAAAGGAAAAAAGTTACTACCTAATGAAAAAGCCCAAACAGTCAGAAGTAGGGGTTAACAAATAACTAAAACCAGTTACAGCAGTTTGACTAGAATGAAGATCATTCAAATCATTATAAAGTAGGAGAGGGTGGAAGTTAAAGTGAAGGAAAAAAACCCCACAACCTTATTCCCAGTTTTGAGAGCAAATTCAAATTCTTCAGAAATTAGCATATGATCAGTCATGAACTACTGGCTTCTAAGCATGTTAACATTTAATCCTTAATACATTCTATAACCACGTGTTCCTTGTATGTTTAGCAATTATGCATTTGTATTCACATTTATCCAGAGGCCAAGAGAACATTTGCAAATGAATTTTGGCACCTATGCTAAGTTTTGGCTATCTTGTCTCAGGCAAGAGAAGAGTCAAATTTCTAAATTACTAATATGAAAAAAACAGTGATTAAGAAATGTCCTAACTTGGGAATAAGTTCACTGAGGACCTATGTTAGCTGACAGCGCCACACGGCTCTGAGAACAAAAATTGTTCTTGGCATACTAACATTATCTTAATTTGAAAAAGAAATAATCTATGAAGAGACCAACTAATGTGTTTTAACAACCACAACTTTAAAGGTGCAAGGAAAACCTGAAAAAAAGTATTATCCGAAGTCTCTCAGGTAAAAATCTCAAGGATTTTTTTTTTGCAGAAAAAAGGAGTATCTTACTACACCAGACTACATCAGCTGAAAACCAGACAAGTTTCCAGGCACAAAAATGTAATTTGGGAGAAACTAAGGGTTTTTTTCCAATTAATTAATGTTTGAATTATAAAAACTTGGGGTCACCATTGTCATCTTTCCCTGGATGGCACCGTCAGAAACAAACAAATCTTCTATAGTCACTGTTCTGTCTAATCCTAAGTGAGCCATACATTGATCGTGGGCAGCAACTATGTCTTAGCCTGAACCACATAAACATCTCTGCAGTATCATACTATGCTGCTACTTTTTAAGAAGTGAAGGTATTAGCAAGCTAGACATCAGCTTGCAATTCAAGACGATAGGGGGAAAAAAAAAAAAAATCAACTACATTAGGAGTAGCATTTATAAAGAAGACAATAGAAAGTTTGTATTTCTCTTTACAGAAGTATCACAGCCGTGACACTACCACCTCGTAATGGTTGGTTAGCATGAAAAAACATCTCATATGGCAAATATAGACAACTGACGTAAGGCAGCAAGTAACTGGGTGCTGCAGTAACAGGCAGAAAGAGGGTTCCAATTTAAGTGACCAAACTGCGTTCAGCTTTACTACAAAATAAACAGAAGAAAACCAAGATAGTAATATAAACATTTTGAGTATTAAATCAAGAAAAAAGAGGAATATTCAAGAGTTCTGATCCACAATCTTACAGCTCACAGGAAACGTAAGGAAATATTTGGACCCAAAGGAGCTGTCACCAATGCCCAGGTTGGCTGGGAAGCAAAATATGATGTTTTATGCAGCATACTGCTTGCTTTGTATTGTTACCCACTGCCAAGAGAAAACTGGTGGCCATTGATTTAAAGGAGGAGGGATATATGGTAAAAAGTTATTAAAAAATAGAAACTCCTTCGCCTGAATAACAATCATCTTCTGAACACATTGCCTTTTACCTGCAACAAGAAAATAATAAAAAGACTGGGATTGTCTACAGCTGGATTATACAGCATTAAAAAAAAAAAAGGCAAACAATTCTGCACTGAGCTGAAAAAGAATCATTCTGAGCTGAAAAAGAATCATTTAGTACGCCATTAAATCTGTATACTTTACAGAAATTACTCAGTAGCATGTCTGCTTTTACTTTCATAAAGTATTGAGTAGCACATAGTTTTAACACTCTGGATCTAACCCTGTATTTTTTTTTTTTAAGTGTCATTAAACAATCTGCCACCTTTGCTGCAGTTCCCTAGAAGTTGATAATAAATGCAGTATTTATACCTACCCTGTAACCTTCAAGATCCCTCATTTGAATCTGTAGCAGAGAAAGATCTCTCAAGATTTGAAGATTGTCTTTGTCCCATTTCAGTGCATTTCTATAGCATTTGATAGCTTCGTCATACTTCTTGTCTGACCTCTGAAGAAGGCCATAGACATGCCAACCTGGAAAACCCTGTTAAGGATTCTGCTGAATTTGAGCAGGGAGAAAACAGATCCAACATGGCAGTGACAGAACAGTTGGTAAAAAGCTCTTAAGCCATTTTATAAACGGACAATAACATTATTACAATCATCACAATTCTTTTCCTCAGCTGTACAAAGAAACTGCTTGCAAACTGAAGACAGAGAACTGTTTGCCAGTTATATGTATAGGGTACATCTCCTGTAAACTGTACTTTTTGTGTACTGCAAATATATCCTGTAATAATATCCTGTAAACTGTACTTTTTGCGTACTGGGGGAGGAAATCAAGTAATAGGATCTCTGAAAAGACTATCAGGCTTACTCAAACAGATTTTTGAGGAAGGGCTTATATTAGACAACTGAAGTGCTTGCACTTCCTGCGTTCTAAGTATATGACAGGTCCTTATCAATGTAATGGCAACTATTAATGTTTTTAAAAGCAAACCACATGCTTAAATGCCTAGTTTAGCCCACAAGTTTAGAGTTGAAGCTTAATGACAAAAAAATATACAATGCAAGCGAGAAAAGTATTTGAGCTAACTGTGACTACAAGGATAGCTGCAAAGAATTTGCCCTTTGGATAGCTTAAACAAAATATTCTTATGTATTGGAAACAAACTTTAAAATTCTGAACTTCCAGTTTGAAGCCTAATGGTACTGGCTTTTGTTCCAATTCTATAAATCAAGTAGTTGTAGAAATAAACTTTTTCCATTCATAAGTGAAAGCCCTATTTCAAAAAGGATACAGACATGACTCTTCAAGTCATTCCTTAGGCCTCTACGCACAAGTTCATAAGCTTCCTCTTTCTTCCCTAGACAGTTTAATGTTAATCCTTTCATTGCCAAGGTTTCTAAAAAAAAAAAAAATTTAAGATTAAGTAAGTATCAGTTATTCATTTTCATAGGTTTTTAAGCTTAATGCAACTTTAGACTCAGTTAGCAGCATCAAGATTTTGCATTCTTTTTTCACATGGCAGATTATTCACTTAAGTGTATCATACACAACAATAAACTTTATGCATTACTTCCACCAGAAAGTGAAGCAGTGTTTTATTTTAAAGGCACTAAAACCTGTCTGCTCTACAAACATTTTGGAAAGAGATATTTCTTTGCTGTAAAGGAGCATTATAACTACTCAAGTATTTATTCACAACACTGAGACTTCCACACATCCACCCATGCCAAACTAGTTGGCAGAGAAAAAGAAACATTTCTGGACAGTGGAAAGAAACTCTCAACACAGTAGTAAGAACCGACTGAAAATACAGCAAGGGACACAAACACCTTTTTCTTCTTTTACAATAAGACTACTCCTTCAGCAAAAGTAGCACACCACAGAGCTGACAGATGTATAGTGCTGACCAATATTAAATCTCTTCCTTTTGTCTTTCACTTCTACATGAGTGAATAATAATTTCCCCTGAAAAGTGATTTAAGCATACTTGTATTAAGAAACTTGCACCATGCTATAATGAATATTAGACTTGCAGCATAAAGATAACTACGGGTAAGACCAGTCTTTAAAATTACAAACCTTACCAACAATAAGTGCTTAACATGGTGCAGGTTTCTGGACGCTCTTACTGCTTTATGGGCAAAAGGTTAACAATAAAGTGCTATAAATATTGATAAAAATTACAAATTCTACTCTATCCTAAAGTATAGGGGAAGAAGAGAGCACATGCCATTTGAAAACTTACCTCCATGTTCTGCAAACTTTGGGTTAGAAAGGATCTGTTTACAGAACTTCAGCCCATTTCTATACTGCTTATGTTCATAACACCTCTGTTGAAGAAGAATAGAATACATTTATTAAAAAAATTTAGAGTGAAAGTATTTCTGCACCCCTGAAATTAAGCATCAGTGCAGCTAGGGCTTTCAGAAAATGTACTAATATTTTAATAAACCATGTTTAATGAGCTTCCTGTGATTAAAAATTCTTTCCAAAAAATACTGTATGTTAGTAAGAACACGAATCTAAATGTGTAACTGAAAACACATTATCATACAGCAATTTCTCAGAGAAGACACCACAGGAAGCATAAGTGCCTACAGAGATTCAACTTTCCTTTAACATAAAAGCAAACCTTATGTCTTAATGTATCTTGGTAAGCATTCAACTCACTTTGGCTCAATTATCTTTCACAGAAACACCACGAGACAACCTCCAACAGCCATACAGGCAGGAAAGAAAATGAAATCATTGGAACTTGGCTTAAACTATCTCTGAAAGCAACCTTTTATGATCAATTTGAATACCACACATATCTCATATACATACAAACTTTCAAAACTGGTATACACTAACATTATCTTGCCATACTGGAAATTAAAACATTCCTCTACAGTTTTACTAAATCCAACTCTAACAATTTGCTCCTGCATAAGTCTCATTTCATTATAAAAGGCGACTGCAATGCAAAATGGTACACAGCATGAACTTTTAAAATGAGTTTTAGTATTTTACTTCTGTTAATCCACTCCCTGTGCTAATCTCTAAATAGAAGCCAAAGGAGGAAAAAACAACGTTGTAAACACCAATTCATGCACTTAAGTCACTTAAGCAAATGCTAAGAATTTCTTAGGTTTCATTTTACTGTAACACCAATGCCCCGACTTGAGTATAAGAGTAAAGAAACACACGTTGCTTGAGCACAGACCCAAATCCTACAGTAACTAGAAATCATTCATAACAGGTTCTCACTGACTCAGTTGACCGGTTCTGGTGGCAGGATGGCTGACAGGAGTGTAAAACTGGGTAACAGCCAACATTGTCAAGTCATCCTAAATAAGTTGTTGTTCAGGATTCCACCTTTCCTCCATCTGCTCCAAATTAACTATGCAAGAGCATTCATAAGCATGTACGGACACCATTTGTCCCCTAAGCACTCTCATAAAAAAAAAATTAGGAGAGGCAGACCCAACAGGTCTTCCCATTAAGCAGAAAGTTCTAAAAATAAAACTTTAAAAAGTTACATGAATGTTATAGAAATCCTTAAAAAAGAAAATGGCATATCTACCTCATGCTTTACATTGCTTTTGCATCATGAAAGGTGCTGTTTAGTGTCCGGTTTTCTCTCCCAAAGCACAGATGGAAACACCAACAGCAAACTTCAAAGGTATAAAAAACTGCTATACCACTAAGTGGATGTATTATTTTCTAGGTACTGAAGTCACACAGCTGAAATATCAAGGCTGAAGACCAAGAGGCATGACAAACCAAAGATCTTGCTCCCCCTATCCTGTCACCACACTTTGGAGAAAGAGAATCATGGGAAAGCGGAAGAGGAGGAGAAGGAAGATGCTCAGAGAGAGCACCCAAAGCAGGATGGACTCAAAGAGGAACGTATCAACAAAAGAATGACAGAATGGTTTGGGTTGGAAGGGACCTTCAAAGATCATCTAGTCCAACTCCTCTGCTATGGGCAGGAACATCTTTCACTACATCAGGTTGCTCAAAGCCCTGCCCAACCTTGACTTTGAACGCTTCCAAAAGACAACTCCCTCTATCACCAAGGACAGGAAAAGTTAGCAGGGCAACCACCTAGCAAAGGAAGATTAAGGGTTAGGTAAGAGGAAATCTGTATAGGCGTCTTTTTTTTTTATTATTATTAAACCTCACTGGTTACTATTTACACCTTTTAGTCATTACCTGCTTTCAAGTAGCTGGCTGAGTCACTTTAATCAGCCACTGGTCAGAGCTGACAGAGAGCTTACAGGTGACAACACATCAGGATCAAGCCTTTTTCTTTTTTTTTTTTTTTTTTAAATTGAAATCATCAGTCATAAATGTTACCGCCCAGGCCTCCTCCCTGAAAGTAGAACCGCCATTTGCTCCCACCTAGGTAGGTGTGAAAGCAGCAAAACCTGTCACAAAAGTGGTGCAGCCACAGGAGCTTAAGAACGCATCTCCAGTGTAACTAAGGCACTGTCACAAGCAGAAGGGGTACTTTGGGGTTTCGCAATTTGCCTTCAAGTACAGCTGCTCAGATGCTGGCAATGAATATGTAATCTTATCTCTAAACAGTTACATTTTACGTACTCTAACAACCAGTCTTTCACCTTGAAGTTTAAGGAAAGTCAGCCAAGATGGTATATATGCTAGAGACAAGAAATATTTGCACATAGATTTTTCTCAGAGTAATACAGAACTTACGATGCAAGGTACTTTATAACAGAGTAAACTCACTGAGAATTGTAGCAAATTCTCCATTTAGGCTGCAGGGAGGAAAAATTTATGAGTTTAAATCCACTTACGTCTACGGAAAGGTTCCCATCAACCCAGAGAACACTGGGTAGAACCAATAAATTATCAGGAACCGATCATGTACTTGTATCACCTGAAGTACCAAATGAAGAACTAGCCATAGCTGCATATATTCCCCAGCGAAGTATCACAGGTCTCCATTTTTAGGTGTTTCTAGATCAAGACAAGTTTGAGTAATTTCCTATATACAATTTCTCCAACCTTTCAGGTTAATACTTCAAGCCTATTTCATTCTGTTAATAGAAACGTTTCAAATTGTGTCATTTTATGAATTTCCTTATTCTATGTATGTATTCCATGCACACATTGCATGTTTTGAACAGTGGAAGGAAGGGAACAAATGAAATCAAGGTCATGTTTCATCCTTCCTCAGAAAAGAAGAGCAGATTGTTTCATCAAAGCAGGTCCAACGGCATCACTGAGATCCCGCTATTTGAAGCCATGCATATACTTACCTCCTTCTCCAAAGAGGTTACGGACTAACAAGCTTAAATAAAGGTGTGAATGAGAGAGAAGGAAGCCAGGAATGCAGCATATGCCACCATGGCTGGTACAAACCTTGGTGAATCTGTGGCTTCAAGGAACAGAAGCATGAAAGAAAAATCTTTTAAGAAAAGGGAGACAGTAAATATTGAAAAGAGGAAAGGAAGAACAAAAAGAATGACACAAGGAAAGATGAGCATGAGTAATACACAGCCTGGGAGAGAAAATCCTTAAGGTAGTAGTTTCTGAGTAAGAGGAGAAAAAAGAACCAGTAATAAAAAAAAAAAAAAAAAAAAAAAAAAATCACAGAAGCAGGAACAGTTGACATCTCAAGTGTTCTTGGGACATAAAGATACAGGCTTGCTGGAAGCAGAAACGGTCTTCATCTGGGTAGTTTGTTTCCTCCCAGACAATAGCTTGTGGTAGTCATTCCCAGGCCTCCGACCCTTACTTTGGGACAGCTGTTCTGCAGAAGTAACATATTTCTCTGTTCCAGAGGCCACTAAAAGAGCACAATTGCCTCCTCTAAGCTACACTCCTGCACATATACACTTCCAAAGCCAGCAGTCAGAGCCTGCTTGTGATGCTCCAGCTATGGCTTGTGACATCATGCAATAAGAAAACATAAAAGCTAAGCTTCTAAAAAGTAAGGTTAAGGCTAACGCTTTAAAAGAAAAGAATCTGAGTCTCCATCAGCACTGAACCTCTATCACACATTTGCTGCCCTTCAAAGCTTTTCTTTACCAGATGTTTTAAAATATCTAACAAGCTTTTCTATACATGCTGAGGCCAGAATTACAGCCTATTCCAAACACACCAAGATTCTTTAACTCATTTTCTATATTTATAGCAAGGAAATAGCACCTGCTTTAATACAATTTTACAAAGAATTAATAAGATGAGGCAGGCAGATTATGACTCCTTCAAAATCATGCAAGACCATAGCAGGTAGGAGAAAATTTGCATTTGTACAGAGACTGACAGTGAAAATATAAGGAACAGAGCTACCCGTATTCTCTAGAATCCCAAGTCAGAGGTGGAAGGAGGGCTCATGTTCTGGGGTTCAGATCCCTAAACTGTATTAGGGCATCTGTGCAGAATCAGTCTTTGGCCAGCAGGTGTCTTACACATGCACATGCTCAGCATGCCAAGTGTGAATGAATTCCTCTGCATTTCTTCCCTGCTGCCATAAAGAAAGGTGAAACACTTCACCATTTACAGCTTACCTACATCTAGACAGCTAACTGCCAGATGGAGTTTGTTTCCCCCTCACCCCAGTTTTCCAGTTTTGAATCTTCCCTCTCTAGTGCATCTACTTTCTAAACCTTGTTATCAAACCTACCGCTAGCGAGTAAGACTGACTCGAATTCTTAAGCAACTACTCCCGTTACCCACAAGGCTAGATACAAGGCCCATGCTACTGATTATAGTTGCCCTCCTAAAGGCTGCTGACAATAGCACAGAGATGACTTTTATCCAAACTTAATTGTTTTCTTTATAGATTGTATAAACAAACACATTTTCACAAATGCATTTTAGAAATTTTACAGCTGTAAGTTTGAAATGTACAGAAGTAGACTCTCTAATTCGCTACCTGTGAGCAGGCAGCACATTTTACCTCTGACATATTCCTTCCCTCTCAAAACAGACATTTTAATGGTCAAGTACATATATTTCCAACTAAAAAGCAAGGATAATAACTCAAGTGCAGCATTTTCACATGCAGGTATGTATCTCAGCATCAAACACACAGCACACGGCAGACCAGATTCTGCCGTTACACATGAAATATTTTGCACATATTCACTTCCAGAAGTGCAAATCCTCTTTATCACAAAGCAGTCTTCATGTCCCGCAAGCGTTTAATAACTAAAGTAAATAATTTAATAGCCATCCCAACTTCAATTTGCTCTAAGACATTTTATAATCACTACACCACAGATTAAAGTGCCCTGTATTTTCAGTAACATCAATAGTTAACAACAGCTCCAACTCAGTGTAACGCCAGAAGTTACCATGGGTCTCACTAGAAGCTTCACAGCACAGTGAGTCCATGCTGCCACCAGGTATGACTCAACTTAACCTAAGCAAAGAATCACCTACATCAAAACAGAGAAAGCAGAAAACCGCCTTCTCCAGGGGCACTTGAGAAGATGCATATGTCCAATCTAGCTGATTCAAGAGCGTTTTAAAACCACTTTGCAGTAGTAAAAAAAAAAAAAAGTCTCATAAGAGTCCATCCAGGCTGGATTTTGCAGCTGATTAAACAGGTGAGAAGCAGACCCAAGTGTCTCACGAGCAAGCTGAAGATAGTCATAGGAGAACAATATAAAGGAGAAGCTGCCTTTTGTCTTCTTACCTGGAAGCATGCAAAACTAGAGGTTTTTCCTCAAGAATAAGTATTGAAGCAAAGAAGGTACCGTTTGCTCCCCAAGCTCACAAATGGGAGCACTGGGGTGTTATTGACTGCTTGCTTTTTATTCTTACTTGGACCAGCACAGCTGGTTATACGAAAGAGTGGGGTGAGAATACAAAGGATATACCAGTCTCAGGTGTGTAGGATGGATCACATTCCCAATCATTATGCCCTCTGAACTGGAACAGTAACAAAACAATAGTGTGCAATTTCTATTAAAAAGACATTTTGCAAAAAACAGTATGAAGAACTTTTAGCTGTTTTCTCTTTTAAGATTACATATTTTCCCAGGTCACACGTTTAACTCCAACTTAACGCCAATTTTTTAAACTCCAATATCTACAAATTAATGGAATTAAAATGAATGCAAACTCGTGTACTTTAAAAAAAAACAAAAACCCCACAGGAAATCACTTCTCACTGATGGTAACTCCGCTAAAGCAAGCATCCTAATTTAGTCAATGCCATGATGGACTAGCCAAAGAATATGATTTTCTTCACTGAATGAATACCAAAATTGGATTCAGCCCCAAGAGACAGTGGAGATGCAAGCTTAACCTCTCATCGCTAGTCCATTGTACTCAGCCTCTCTTCCTCAGCAGGTGACATAGCCTGTGTCATCGTAAGAGGCAATATACTGCACGCTATTCCCCATCATATACAAGAGTTACCAGATAGGACAACTGATCTGCACATAGGCACAGGTATCTGGGCACTTGCATCTGGAAGTCCCCAGGAGAAAGTACGATGGAGAACAGGCTGCTCTGCCAGAACAATTCAGGGATTCGACACTCTGCTATCCTCTTCCCTGAGGGTTTGTGAGGCCTGAGCAGAACCAAGGTGGACAAATCCTTTCAACTACAGCAACATGCTCCTTAGGGGACTCCGCAGCTTCTCCCAGTAGCAGCCATGAACGCATACACTTGTGGCATCACACAGCAATGTTGGCAACTACAATGCCGTAAGACCTTTGGCAGCAGAAACTGTTAGCATACTTGGCCTTAGCATTAGCTATGGTGTGCACTCACAATGCATGATATGCATGTCTGCCACTTGGATGCCATCTATTTCTTCCAGCACAGTTCAAATGCATCACCTTAAAGTTAGTAAGTCCAGGCGCTGAGCAGCTCAAGGCTGTTTTCCAGCACAGTTACTCTCTCTACAGCTAGAATAGATCAGGTCAAGTCACTAAGGTGCACTAATTCAAGCTAAATGTAGTAAAGAAGATTCTGAAAGCTGGAAGCATTAGGAGCAACTACTCACCATGAATTAGTGGGTCTTTTGAGCACTAACCATATCAAACAGCTCAACAGCTCTAGGCAAAAGCTTCCACCACACTGATTCAGTTTCGTGACAAATACAAGAGGACTGAGAAAACCCACACAAACCTCACAGATATGTTAATGCTGAAAAACTCTGGGGCAAACTTGCATAATTTTTTTCTGCCAAATTGAAGCCAATCATCCTCTTCCATTGCTCTGCGGTGTTAATGAACAGAACTGTTCTGTATAATAAACAGCTTCAGCAATTGCCTAATTTAAGGGACTAAGAAATCCTCCTCCTGCACAGCTTGTCATACTTTTTGGAAGTGATCGATACCTTTATAACTAGCATTGCTTGGTAGAATATAACCAGAGGAACAGAACAAGTTCAAACTGAAATTAGTTAGGAAGAAGATAAGAAATATGCATACCTTTTCATTTAATACTGAGGCAGGAAAAAAAATCTATGCTATGCCTATGCTTTTGAATTGGCCTCAATACATTCCTGTATTTGACAAAATCTGGCTGGGAACAGCTGTTGACAAATAGGGACAGCTCTTCTAGAAGTAAAACCAGAAATCCTCACTCACTGAAGCGAGACTCTTACTGAAAAATCCATTATTCAACATCAGTTCTGTTGGCCACTACTTGCTTACTTTAATCTCTCCTTCTTGGGGAGAATTACCATGAATTTGGCCATGTCAACTAAGATCAGCTGACTTCTGTCCACTACCCTGGAACCCCTATGTTCAGGCTTCACCTCTAAATTTAGCATGAAACTCACTGTACCTCCCAAAAGATCCGGTATGAATAGAATATATTTGGGTTTTAATGATCATCTGAAAAGAACTACATAAATCAATTAAAAATTCCAAGATATGGCATGAAAAGGGCTAGAGGAGCCCACACAATAGGTTGTTCTGGACTTAACTGGACATTTCAACTCAGCTGTATCTCACAACATAGCCCAAGACACACGATGAGGCTACTGACGTTTTCTACCCATGTCCAGAGTACTCTTCACCCTTAGCTCTGAGGTATGTGAGAGGTTGTCTTGTAACATCGAGCCATTGCGAAATAGTTAAATGTGGTTAGTAAGATAAGAAAGGTTGTTCTTCAACATTACAAGGTTTGCTAACTTGATTGTGTGGCATCATAGAAGCAAACAGAAATCCTTGTAACAAATCTCACTGACCTCAGTTTTAAGGGTGGCAATGAATAATTGTTCATTTTCTCTAAATCCCCCATCAGCAAAACCAGAAAAGACGTAACTCCTTATGACCACTCTTGTTGCATCGACACAGTGCCGCTGTGGACAAGAGATTTAAACTTGAGATGCTCAGAAAGTGCAATCAGCAAAAATTCATTAAGAAAACCTTTGAAAAACAGGAATAAACACAACTTGATCAAATTCTAACCAAAATAAAGGGCAGTACCATATAAGCTGGATCAAGTCCATTGCCCCAAATAAGATTAGTTTCAGATCATTACAAAAACCACTTTGGGTTCAGCTAAGAGTATCTATAGCGACAACAACGTAAGACTGGTTATGATCCTACAACTGTGAAGAAATTAGGATGCGTTTCTATTAATAAAGTCTTTTATTTTCATAACTAAAACAGGTAAGGAACAAAATTATGCTGCTCCTGAGAAATTTACAGCAGGGAATCCTGTTTCTACAATTTCTGACAGCCCCAATGACAACAAATGGCCTAATTTGGTGAACAGGCTTTAGTAACAGCAGTATTACTCAAGTGATTCCTTAATGGTATCCTACAGTCTTAAACAGTAATTAATTTTTTTAGCAAGTTTGAGAAATATTTCAGAAAAACAGTAACAGTGACTCTGCTTAAAGCAGCAGGTCTGTTCTTTACTTCCATTCCAATGTTTCAACCAAGACATAATTTTTCTTATTACTTTTGGCAAAGCCAAGCAGGGTATTCCTTTTGGCAAAGGAAAAACAAGTGAGTGACATCTCAACAGCCAAGATATTGGAAGAGCCTTGTTAGCAATTCCATGCTTCAGATGAGATAGTATGTGGTGAAACTCCAGTGGTGAGCATACTTGATTACTGTACAGTCATGCAAATGCAAAAATGATTGTGTACAAAATGTGCTAATTTATTTGGTTACTGATAAAAGTGAAATTCTGGAAATCAGTCTTTAATCTTCAATCAAGATCACTTAAGAGAAGATTTCCAAGTCTGCCACCTCAGCAACCGTGAAGTCAGCACCTGAACTTCTGTGAGACAAACCATTATTTTTAAAGGACTGCTGCTGGTGCAAGTACTAGGGAAGGAGAAGCACAGGTCTGTCTAGTTTGAAAGTGGAGGGACAGGGAGCAGATTCTGGAATGAAGAAACAGGAAGATGGCCCCACAGGAGGGACTTGGCATATTTACAGCAGAGCCATTGAAGAGACGCTGTTCAACAGGCTTTTTTATCATTAGGAAGTTCCTATATCTTTTAGTAGAACACTTGTGAAAGCCAGCATGGAAAGGGGGAAGACCAGCTCAAAGATAAATATCCTCAAGCACAGCAGCGTTACCGTAGAAATGACCAACTAAAGGTGAAATTGAAACTCCCCTCTCTTGCAGCACCTTGGTTATTGCAATGCCCCACTGGAGGACACAGGTTCTGGCCATGCCTAATCAAGCCTGCCTAGCACATCAGGTAACTGATAGAGAGATGAAAGATGTATGCCTCTCCAGACATCATGAAGACCACAGATAATCACCAGTCCTGAACAAACTGAGAAACTCTGATCTGCATACAATGTAATATAAACAAGCCCAGACCAGCACGGCATCTTGCTTCTTTAGTACGCTACTTCTACAGTATGTACTAGAGTTATAAATCAGTAAAACTATTTAAACAAGGCCTGAACACACTCAGTTCCTCAATTGAATTGTTTGTTTGCATCGAAAAATGCAACGATGTTTCACTTCTTAAATACTTGGATTTTTTTTCTCCCTGCTCAAACCCTATTCAACTAGAGGCTAAGACCGCTAGCTGTGGCGAGAAGTATTTGCACCATCTTACTCTGCCAGAACATCATTAACTCCAAGAACTTTATCCTCTGCTGCTTAAAGGAACTGAAAAACTCTTTCACATAATATATGGCACTTCTAATAGCTTTGTATTTAGTATTTCTTCAATACATTTTCAATATATTTAACTTCTACATCCAAACAAAAGTTAATTGAATATTGTCTTCGGGATTTGTGAAGCAAAACGGAACATATTTGAGGAACCGTAGCTGACCAGACACAGTGGCTGAATAATTTGGCAAAATGCCAGGAACGTTCATCAGTTATATTTAATAAAAAAAAAAAAAACAACAGTCAATCCTAGTTCCTAGAACTACTAGTTTTACAACTTGCTAGTAAGAGGGGGGGAGGGGGGGAAAATGGAGTAAACTGCTTTTTACATTACTTCATATCCTTCGACCCCTCTGTTTGCTACTCTACCCTTTCCTCTGCCTCCACCTGAATTCTTCTCGAGTAATCTCTGGGCTGCTCAGAGATTAAGATGCGTCCAAAAGACTGATATGGACTCAATTCATTTTAAATGTTCAAATGTTCTACTTCATAGTGCATCCAGCCTTCCGGGTACCAAAAAGTCAACTTCTCCATTCCTTCGACCCCTCTGTTTGCTACTCTGCCCTTTCCTCTGCCTCCACCTGAATTCTTCTCGAGTAATCTCTGGGCTACTCAGAGATTAAGATGCGTCCAAAAGACTGATATGGACTCAATTCATTTTAAATGTTCAAATGTTCAAAACAAGAATAGAAAAATGTAGTGATCCACTTTTCTTCTAAATTCCACAGAACCTTTGAGCAGAAGAACAGGAATATCCACCTGCATGCTTAAGAGCAAACAGTTAAAACTATAAGAACAATATAAGCTAGAAACTTTCTTTTTAATGGAAGTGCAAGTTTAAGCAGAACGGTGATCGATAATCCTATGAGTGTTTTTTTTATTCAAACTAATCATGCAAATTCCTTTCCCTTTGTATTACAGGAACACTAAACTGTAAAATGCCTTTCAAATGGAAAAATGTTTCTATTAGAACCTCCACATACCTGTAAAGTGACTAGAAGAGGTTAGTCTAGTTAGTGTGTTGCAACACGCGAAGGCAAAGTGCACACGCTTCTGAACTCAGAATCTGTCAGTTAAGTGGAAGTGCTGGCTTGCAAGCAAATCCATATGCAAAAGAAATTTACTGATCATGTAAGATGTTTACTACAAAACAAACAAAAAAGGCCCCCAAACTCTGAAAGCTAATTATTGCCTTTTGCTTTGGAAAGCTGGGCAGCTTGGTGTGGTTTTCGCAAGACCTTAACATCTAACGTTTGTGTTATGGGCATACTTCTTAAAAATGGCCAAGACATGAGGCCTCAGGAACTTAAAATACACACAAAATCTGTTTGCTTTTTTTCATTTTATGCTTCACTTCAAAAGTACAAGGCTGTTACCTACTTAACTCCTGTGTTTACTACCTCCATGAAAATCAGAATGTGAACGATTTTATATTTCTGTAAACGGCCTGTGTACCAGTAATTATCTATTTGAAGGGTAATGCATCCTTTCAATACCACTTGGGCTGGTTCCCAAAGCATCTGCTGAAAAAAGTCTCACCCAGGCACGCTCAACAGAACAACTCCGTGGTCTGCCCGGGCCAGAAGACAGCATGTGCCGACCCAGGGCCAGACAAAAGGACCACCTTGTTAGCTGGCCCAGGGCTCAGAGGTCCCGTTGGGGAGCCAGCGGCCCAGGCAGACTGAAGCTCCTCTTGCTGCTGTTCAGCCACCCATAGGCCAAAGGAAGAGGCGGCAGAGGATATGGCATAATGAAGGGTTACAGTCTCACGAAAAGAAGGCGTAGACCGAGGAGAGGCTGCAGGAAGAGAGAGGTGGAGTGAAGGCACAGGACTAGGGAAGTAATGCTTCTTTGGACTTGCACTGATAAATGGGACTTTCTAAAAGATGTCTCACTAATTCAAGTCAAACATGTAATCAAAACTTCACAAAGTAGGGTCATTACCCACAACAAGGAAGACAAGTAGCTCATTAGCCAAATTTTCAGTGTGATAAAAACCAACTTCAAGCCTTGTCTATTTACCGTGTGTTACAAAGACAACTAATCACAGGGCAGTCTTAATACTAGACTACACCTCACAGGCTCATCCCTGCAAGATACAGGAAAACATCAAAATGCCAGAAAAACTTTTAGCCTACCCAGTACCTGAAACCCTTGTATTTTTATTAAAGATTTTCAGTTAAAAAAAGGTCAAAATTAAAATTGCTTCAGTCTACAGAAATCTTCTTGGACTGGACCACACCTTTCTCTTTTCTGACCTGAACCAAATTGCAAAGCTTTATCCCACTCGCATGTGCTGAGCCAGCACTTTCTCCAAAGAAACTCTTATTCTTCCCTTGTTCCTGCCCTCCACACAAATACTCAGACAGCCATGCACCAAGCCCAGAAAAAAACCCAAAACAACCTCCCAAAACCAAAACAGTCAGTTTTAAACACAGAAAGGCTCCTTGATTCAGTTTGTCTTGTAACCGCACAAGCAATCCTTAATGCAAAGGAAGATGGGTGAGCGAGCAACAAGGCTACTACTTTCCCAGCTCATAACACATCAAAAATTACACACTGAGAACAAGGCCATACCAACTCCCAAGCAGGACTGAATCTTTCAAAGTACAAATAAGCTTCACAGTTCATTGTAACTACTTTTTAACCCTAACTGGAGCTGCATGAGATTTCTAGCTCTACAGATTTATTTCACTTTCACAAAGTATTTTGAAAAAAGAAGTGACAGAAAATTATACAAATCCCGCCCCCCCTTAAGTGGCAGAAGTTTAGAGAGCTGTAAGAGTGCTGTTACTCCGAGAGGACTACAGTACTCATCTTACTTCTGATCTCTGGAAGGATCCAAAATAATAGCCTAAGTCTCTTTTAAAGAAGACATAAGATTTTTTGACAAAACTGACTTTTTTGAGAGAAAACAATATAGTGCTTGACCCAGATAACAGGATCTTCTGAATAAATCCACTGAAGTTGCTCACTAACGTAATTCTGTCATTTTCAATTCACCCCAAGTCCTTAGAAACAGAAGGTTCCTGCAACACCGCATCAAAGCTGAAACGAGTTCCTTAAGATGTAACTGAATTGTGCACACTTTGGTGGTATTTGGACTGTACGCTATCTTAATCTCATTCTAAAAACCAGGCTTATTGTCTAGATTCCACTGCAGTTTCTTTCATCCATATGCCGGCTGCCGCCCAGAAAAATCGACTGTCAAACTTCAACAAGAGTTAGCTGTAAGTTAAACTTCCGAAAGACTTCAAAACCTTCATCCTTCTCCACTTCCTCCTGTGAAAGCCATCTTCCCCACCGACCAACAAAGCTGGTTACTGTCTACAGCAAAAATCCGAGTTATAAAAAACAAGAAAAAAGAAAAGCAAG